>NC_079440.1:26221145-26328930 GCF_903798145.1 Danio aesculapii | reverse complement strand
AAATTTCATTCTTGAAAGTTCAAACACTGAAGAGCAAATCCATCAATGCGCAGCTCCACAAGTCCCAAACCAAGCAAGCCACTGTCGACAGTGGTGAGAAAAAAAAAACCAATTGAAGAGGTGAAGGAAAAACATATATATATATATATATATATATATATATATATATATATATATATATATATATATATATATTCCGCCAACTTATCCAGCACGTTTTACGCAGCGGATGCCCTTTCAGCCGCAACCCATTACTGTGAAACATTCATACACACTCATTCACACACATACACTACAGACAATTTTAGCTTACCCAATTCACCTGTACCGCATGTCATTGGACTTGTGGGGGAAACCGGAGCACCCGGGGAAACCCATGCAAACACGGAGAGAGCATGCAAACTCCACACAGAAACACCAACTGAAGCAGCCAGGGCTCGTACCAGCAATATTCTTGCTGTGAGACAATTGTGCTACCCAGTGCGTCACCATGTTGCCCATAAATATCTTTCAGTAACTCAGTAATTCCTAAGAAAATAAATAAAAAAATTAAAGCACCACACTATTGCAACAAAAATGTTACCGTCAATGCAAGAGAGTTGTAATCACAATATCAGGAGTAAATCACACATATTTCTATGAACGTGCATAAGTGTGTTTGTATACACTTGTATGCAAGCGTGCATGCACATGGAAGGAAGTCATTAAACTGAACAGATCTTTATGAGTTTAAAGGAAGTCCAAGTGCTGGTGTTCATTTGTAACAATTCTTAAAACCTAATAAAGCTTCGTGTGTCTGAGAAATCACATCCAGCAAAGTGATAATAAAACTCATAAAACTGCAATTAAACACAATGATATGACAATAATGTTAGCCAAAAAAAAAAAAAAAAAGAAAAAATCTATAAAGCTAGACCATGACTGTATGATAGCATTCTGTCAGGGTTGCAATAGTGTGTGAATTTGAATACAGTTATATTATATTACTCCGGAACTTCTGACAAGAGAAAGACTTGGAGGGGGCTGACTTCCTCAAATGTTTATGTTTTCACTGCTTATCTTAATTATATATACATAAGTGATTGGTCCATAGAGGTTTTACAACATGACTTCCTGCTCACGATAACCACTGTAAACACACAAATATTACTGACCGGTTGTTGCTTTTCACACACAGCCAGCCTCTTCCACTGTGTTTGTTATTATTTAATTAAAGCTTGTGTTGTTTTCTCCACAGGAAGTTATCAGAAAGCAAATGAAGGTGCATTACAGGGCAGAAACAAGATAAAATGAGACAATGAAATGTAGAGAGAGGAAACCAGTGCTGTGCAAGATTAATTATGATACTGTGAAGCACACTTTATAATTATGGAATTTATTTCACAGCTTTCTTAGAACCACAGAATCTAGAATGACTCATTCTTAAAGCCTTTGGAGATTTAATACTGCAGCCCTGTCTTATCTAGAAGAAGCTTGGGTTTAATACATTCCTGTCCCCAAGGTGTTCTGCTGTCTGACTTAACTTAAGACTGTTTAGATTTAAAGATATATGGTTATAGTAAAGCTGCAGCCTTCAGTTTAAAATATCTTAAAGGTTCTCAGTGGTTTATAATCCTTGGTCAGGCATTGATTTCTAGAAGCATTTAAGATTGGATTTATTGTTTTTTTTTTAGAACTAATTTACTCTGTGGTTAAATACACAAAGCTTTTGCTTTAGTTTTTCTCAATATAATTAAAACTTAAAAATATGTTGATGTTATGATATGGTGATTATTTTGATGTTATGATGTGACATGAAATTTATCAACGAAGCAGCAGTGTTGTCTAGTGCTTCCTCTTTGGAATAACTGGAGAATGAGCCTTCCTAGAGCTGGATGAACTCTGCTGTTCTGTATTCTGAGAGTGCCAGTTGTGAGTCATGAGGCCATTATGTTGCAACACACAAAGGCAAAATAAGCCGGGTCAAAGGTTGTTGTGCACTCTCCACAACTGAATAATTTATCTTTCTCTCCCTCAGATTTAAGCAGTTCAAAGCATTTCATTGGGTTTCACATCAATAACACAATGTAGACTGGTCATTGGGGGAAGGGTTAGTTAAATAGTGCTTATTATGCTAAATCCACTTTTACATTGTGTGTAAACAGTTTGTAAATGCAACCACCCTACATTGATAAAAAATCCACCGACTCCTTACTGTTTAATACTCATTAAGCCTAACCAGTGTCATTATGCACTTTTAATAAAAAAAAAAAAAACGCTGTTTAGGCTCCGCCTATGGCTGATGATGGACAATCTTACATTTCCACAGTTTCTGCCCTTAGTTGTTTTGTTTGCGTATTGTCCTTTATTTTATCCTTCTTTTTACACTTCAGCAACTGCATTGGCAAAATCATATCCTAAGCAATGCAACTGACAAATGTTTGGATGTCAGACCGGCAGAACATGATTTTATTAAGTTTAAGATGCGTCTGTATCTTTGTGTTTAACTTTGCAAAATCAGGATGTACACAAGGCTTAACATTAAAGACTTCATTTCCTCCCAAGATCTAAGCCACAGAGAAAGCAAACATTATCTACTTTTATTTTTGATGGTAATTCACCCACAAAATTTTTACCACATTTAACTTATCTCTGTGCAAATCATTTTAAGATAGACTGACTTAATTTTGTAACCTTCATTACAGTAAACAATTTACAGGCAGTTATATGGCAGTTCTATTTAACTGCAAATGTAATTAATTAAAACCTAACATCTTTCTTAAGCATACATTCTCTGATTCTATAAACATTATTCATAATTTCCTGTTATAATTACTCATAATTATCCCTAACATAATGTTTATAGATATGCAAAGCGGAGATGCATTTACTATGCATGCTTTTGAAGATCATCCATCACAAACCAAAACAGCTTTCTTTTCATACACCCCAAAATCTGTTTTCAATGTTATAAAAATGACCTGTGCAAATTTTATATTTATTTATTTTTGCTGTAACTTCACTGATAAAGTAGTAGAAGGCTGCTGGTTTGAGTCCTGGCTGGGTCAGTTGACATTTTTATGTACAGTTTACATGTTCTCCTTGTGTTCACATGGGTTTTCTCCGGGTGCTCCGGTTTCCCCCACTGTCCAAAGACATTCACTAAAGTTGAATTGGATTAATTAAAATTGGCCATAGTGTGTGTGAAGGAGTTTACAAAGTGTCAGATCTGCCGTACATGCACTGTTATGAACTGCACTGTCAAGACACAGAGAGCAAAACTTTTGTATTCAGTCAGTCAATCTGTTCAAAAGCAGACAAGTTTTAATAAGTAAAATATACGTTTACTGTATATGTTCCCTCTGACTCGGGGGACAGCATAATCACAGCCCCGCACTACCCTGTTTGTAATAGTTACCCTTGGCTGGTTTGGACAATGCTAATTAGGGAGAATAAAGGTGTTTTTACTCTAATGGTGAATAAGCCTGGAACATAACAGGAACAAAACAGGACTGTCATTTATTTGCTCATTTATTTATTTATAATGCATTCATGTTGCAGCTGTTGTGATTGGCTAATAACAATGTTTAAAATCATGATTTTGATTTAGTTGTAATTAATTGTTCAGTCCTAATTCTCACTATAAGGAAATTAATTAATTGATCACAAAATATTTTAGAACCCATTTACATCAGTATTTGCACTGGAAATTGACTTGATCACATAACATGTATGTAAATACCAGGGGTAGCCTATACTTAAATAAAAAAGTATTAAAAATAGATCAGCATAAAGATATCTTAAGTTTATCCCAAAGACAGACATTATATAAGACTACATTACAATCTTCTTAAAATGTTAAAAGGCATAAAAAAAACACAAACACAGAATATTGTATGAAACAAATACAGGGACAATGCAAAGGGTCCCCAGGATAAATTCATTTAGACAGAGCTTGTGTGTGATCTCCAGTGATCTTCCCCAATGTGAACAGTTTGCAATATGGTGGGAATATTTTATGACCCCTGACCTCCATCTCGCCATTTAAAGTAAACATGTGTTTCCGGAAATTTCATCACAAGAGGACTATTTGCAGTTGAGTAAAGGGGTCCGCTGTCAACAATACAGCTCTATGAAAAAAATCCTAAAATATACTTAAACTCAGCTTTTTTGATTCTGAATCAGTGACTGCAGTGTGCAAGATGTGTTTTACAAATTATTTACATTATGTATGTAATTTTTATGTTTATTTGTTTTTTTTTTTACATTAAAGGTGGGATACACATTCGAACTGTGATGGTGGCAAACTTTGACAACCGTGGCAGTAAAGATAATTAATATAAAACACTTATGGGCTGCATTTATGAAATATAAGTAAAGGTTCACATAATTCATGTGAATTTGCAGAATATCATATCTGCCTCCCTACATAAGATTACATGACAGCATTTGATTTAAGAGCATTCTACTTGAACCACAGCTTTAGCAGGCAGCCAACAAAATTAGGTGATAGCAGTCGAGGGGGGGGGTTGAATACAAAGCTAACAACTTGCATTATTGGGCCTGAAGTCAAATAAACACAAAACACACATGATTGTTGTCCTGTGGTGAATTGGGACAGTCATGAAATAGCTTTACGGTCATCAAAACTCCTGCAGCTGTTTTGAAAAATCTGCGCTGACTGAGCACTCTCACAGTACTTTAGTGACACAATGGTATGGTGTCTGTGCCTTCTCAAGTTGGACAACATTGCTAACCAGCATGCATTACTTCAAGTCAATTTTGATCGGTCTGCATAGGGCTACATGAAGTCAAAAGTAACTGTATTACAACTAACTCATGTATTATGCATAAAAATGTATTTACTGGTTAATTTTATGCATCAATTAAGTTACTAATTTTGAATGAAATTTGACTAATATTAATGTGAATATTATTAATAACCACCTGCTTTCAGGGGTTTCTATTACTCAGCATTTATTCAAATCGCTCCCTTGATTTTCCATAATGCACATGCATAGATTTTACCTTGCATACAGTGTCATTTGTGCAAAAAATCTAAACAATAAAATGTTCTTGAACATGGAAAGAAACAAAATCAGGCTAAACAACATTTCTGAACTAAGAACTTCAATTACATTTCCCAACAAAAAATCTACACTCCTGTTTTGTGAGGGAAATCAGCCTTCTCTATACAGTGTTCTCTTTCTATTATCTTTGTATTACCCCTGATATACCAGATCAACTGATGCTTGTATAAATCCAGAAGATCAATATTATTATTAAGATTCTTAAAAGCAAGGATAATATATTGATTTGGTGTTGTATTACGGGAAAATGAAACTGAATAAATATCAGCATTTGTGGGTGGGGTGGCATCATTGCACCCATGAGACCTGGGAAGAATAGATGGTGGAATTCTGCTGTCCCCTGCTCCTCCCCCTTCCTGGCCTCTTATCACCCCTGTTTCAGTCGCCAGACCAACTAGATGGGTGCTACGTGGGGGCCAATAATCGAGTTGTTCAACAAGTGGAGCTTGCTATTGCAGTCAATCTTTGTCTTTCATGCCTAGAGCCTACAACCTCATTGAAGTGGTCCCTCCGGCTGAAATTAAGAGTGGGTTTTACAATCCACAGATAATTGTATTAAAAAAAGTGGTGGGTTACTACAAATCCTAGATCTGCACATTTTGAGCCATTATCTGCACAGGATTCTGTTCAGTGTTTTTTGCTCTCCACCGGTTCCTATCAGTTCTGGAACCAAACACATACTGGTCAGGATGGACAGCATGCTTTTGGTAGTATATATCAATCGTATGCGTGGTATACATGTCTCAGGGTGATATACATGTCTCCCACCACATGTCTTAGCTGGCTCGGCATCTGCTCCTCTGGAGTCACACGCAGTTAAAATCACTCCCAGGAGAGCTCAACTGTGCAATCAATGGTCTCTCACAGCAGCTTATGCTCAGGTCCAGCTAAGTGCTTGGAAGAAACCCAGGTTGACCTGATTGCTTGTCCCACAACTGACCATTTCCAGTTGTAATTTTCCCTGACCAAGGCCCCCCACGGCAAAGATGCACTTACTTACAGCTAGCCCCAGAGCCTGCGCAAAAATTCATTTCCCCCAGTGAGTCTAATTGCACAGAACCTGTGCAACGTCAGGGAGAATGAGGAGCAGGTCCTGCTTGTTATCACACTGTGGCCCAACTGGACTCAAGACATGTCAGATCAGCATTTTGGTGTCCTTCCTTTAGAATAAAGCTGAACGTTGTATGATATGCCTGCATGAATGATCTTCCTTACCAGCTAATCCTCTTACTCATATGCATATCTCCCCTAGATAGGGCTAGCCCATATGCACATATTGTCACTGGGTCTACCTTTTTGGGTAGCAAGTTGCCTATGCATCATCCTTCCCCTTAGGGACAAGCACGCTTTCCCAACATATTCTCCTATCTCTTAAAATCTGTAGCCTACAGTTAGCAACACTGTAAAACCCAACAGACAACTTTATCAAATGAAATGAGTGTAGTTAACTCAAAATTTACTGAAAGTTAATTCTACTCATTTGAAAAGAGTTTTGATAATTAGTTAATTAAATACATCATTACTTCATGTTAAATGGAGTAAGTTCACAGTACTCATATAGATTTGTTTTTTTAACTCAAATAGTTTGTTGCAATTGGTTTCCTCAAACGGTTTGAGTTGCCTTAACTTATTGGTTTTACAGTGTAGGTAAAAGTTTGTAGGACCCCCTAATTCTAAATATTCTCATATTCTGGTAATGTTCTAGTAAGGACAAGGACCTGGGGATGTCGGAAGAGCAATTTGTTGCTCTTGTATGGCACCTAAATCCAGTATATGTTAACAGTACGTTAATTATGCATAACCATTATTCTTTGATTTATCACAAATGTACCATTATGTGTATCTTTGTCACTGGGTAATTGAGATGAATGCATGAAACCCTTTTCCGATCTTTGATTTCATTTAATTATCGATTTGTAAAATCTATCATGTTCACATTATAAATGTATTGTTAAAACTATATTTCTAAGCACCATGGCTCATGAGAGTGAGTCACAAAAAAGCTGCATATGCTGACATGTGTCTGTCACACAGATCCACGGACAATGCCTTATTGACCCAGCTCTTGTGGCTGGAAACATAGATGGATAAAAACCCATCACCCTAAAACTCTCGAGCAAGAGCAGAACCAGAGTAGTATCAAAACAGCCACAGCAGCTGTTGAGGGGTTGAGTTTCTTTGTGTCCAGGACAACTCTTCACTGGGTCCAGTCCAGGCAAACATAGACAGTAAGATGGGATGAGGTCAGCATAAAACTCCCTATCTTCCTTTTACTCTTCTTTCTTTTCATTCTATCGACAGTTTAGTTAAGTTCAGCCTCAAAAACGCCTTAAAATACCAGACTTCACTTCATCAGCAGCCTCAGATACGTCACTTCAACAAAGAACCAACCACCAGCAAACTTACGTGGGAACCTAGTTCACAGAAGTATTTCACCACATCAAGGAATGCAAGTACATTTCCAAATCTATTACTGAAATGGTGTATGATCTGCTAATCATGTTTAAATGATAAGGAACCCTGTCTATGAAACAGTAAAGGTTGAATTGACTATTTGATTCACATGGTTAGGTTTTACATCTTGAGGTTTTACATCATATCTCTCCTAAACTATTCTTTTTCTTCTATTCCTTGTCTGCAGTTTGTTTGTTTTACTTTTCTTTACAGACAATAAAGTGTATTTTGTATTTAAAGTGAAGTGGTATGTGAATATTTATGAATCTTCTGTCTTTTACTTGGATCTTGTTACTCTGTTGTTTTTAACTTTGTTTCGAATAGCAATATTCGTTTTGGAGTCAATAGCACCATCTGTTTAAATGAGCACAGGACGATTAATTTGTCCAGTTCGAAAGAGTTGATTCTATTGAAGTCGCTTTCAATTCTGTTATATTCCCTTTTGAGCTAATTTAAAATTAATGTCCTACATAATTGTATATTACATAGGCGGGCCCTACAACAGTCAATCCTCAAATTATCTATACCCCTGCCAAATACTGACTTAAAGTTACTTTTATTCAACCAGCAAGCTTGTTGTTGACTGTAAATGACAGGCTTCTTCTAAAAGATAATAAGACAGTGTATAAGAGGCATCATTGTGAAAAACATATTTTTCTCAGCTTTAATTTACAACAAAAAGTGGCATGTCCAAAATTACTCATACCCTTTGCAAACTGTCAGTCTATAGGAAAATCCAAAGTTCTATACCATAACAAATAGTTCAAGCTGTACCAAAGCATCCTATTTACCCTGATTCATTTGGGAACAGCTGTTTTAATCCACTGAACAGGGGAAAAAGATAATCTCTCACCTGTTGGTTTGTGGACAGTCATAGCTAAGACAAAGGAGCTCATTGAAGACGTGCGGCTGCACATTGTGCCTGCTCCCAAGTCAGGAAAGGGCTATAAGGTCATATCTAAATGTTTTGACATTCCAGTGGCTACAGTGCAAAGTATTATTAAAAAAAAACACGACATTCTGCACTGTGAAAAATCTCCAAAAGTGACACCTGTGCTGGCCAAGAGGATATTGAGAGAGGTTAAAAACAAACCAGGGATCACCACCAAGGCCATCCTGATGAATCGGGGCACTGCTGGTGGCAATATCTCAAAGCAGAGAGTTCAACAGACACTGCCACGATGAGGAAGCCTTTATTTGGCATTCAAAATGAGAAGCCTTCAACCCTAAGAACACCATGTCCACTGGCAAACATTGTTGTGAGAACCTAAAGTTATGGAGGGTGTTTTTCAGCTGATGGACCAGAGAACCTAATCAGAGTAAACATCACCATGAAAAAGAAGAAATATCAAGCAGTCTGCAGAGAAACTTGGACTTGGGCACCAGTGGACAATTTAGCATGATAACAACACAAAACAAGAATGGTTAGCAGACTTTGCTATAGATAAATTGGCAAAAATACCAGTAAAGACATGCAAAAAAAAATGGTCAGCAATTATAGCAAGTGTTCGATTGCTGCATTTAGTGATAATTAAGCAATTATTATATCAGTGGTTTCTGTTCTAGCACCACACTGTTTACAGATAACCTGTTTAACAGATGAGAGCTTTATGTATGAACTGACTGAACATGTTTATTACTCAAAAGGGAGTGGAAGGACTTCTGGGGACATAACTGGGCCCATATAACGTGACAGTAAGCCAACCTAAATTCTAGCCACGATTCGCTGACCGACAATGCCTTCAGATCCCCAACCCTCTTGATTAATACCAACATGACCAGCAGAAATCTGTACATTGACAAAAATCTTACAGATACTGAGTCGAGTGGAATGGGGAATGTAGGACCACTGTTTGTCTGCCGAACTGTATCAGACAAGACAACAACAGCCTTGTGCGCTCTTTGCATCATGGAGACTGAGTCCAGCTCAATTCCAAGACAAGGAAGGCTCTGAATGGGGGAGAGCTTGCTCTTTTTTCCAGTTGACCTTGTACTGCCATGCCTGGCCCATGAAAGCACACTGAAAAAACAGTCTGTGTTGAGGGAGAATCAAGACATGGAATTAAATGTCCTTTAGATCTATAGCTGCAATCAATCCTGAGGACGGACGCATTGGGGGATGTGTTTCTGCATGAGCATTTTACATGGAATCTTGTGCAGATAACGGTTAAAAATTTGCAGATCTAGGATTGGCTCAATTGCATCCTTCACCAGAAGGACATTGATCTCTTCGTGTGAGACAAAGATGGCTGCAGTGTTGACCACCATGATCCACCCAAGGTGGAGCAGCTTGGAATAGGGAGTGCTTACCCTGGAAAGTGGCATGTATTCTCAGCACAATCTCGGCAAGGTGCAGCCATTGTGGATGGGTGCAGTGGGGAGCAGTTTCCCAAGCCTGCTGAAAGATGACAGTTTGCCAGAAAACACTTTGTGGACTAATGAGAAAAAAGCTTAACTTTTTGGAAGATGTGTGTCCCATTAAGTAATGCTGCATTTTAGAAAAAGAACATCATATCAACAGTAAAATTTGGTGGTGGTAGTGTGATGGTCTGGAGCTGTTTTGCTGCTTTAGGACCTGAAAGACTTGCAGTGGTAAATGAAAGCATTAATTCTACTGTGTACCAAACTGTCCTAAAGGAGAATATCTGGCTATTAGATATTCTGCAGCAGGACAATTATCCAAAGCATACCAGCAAATCCACTTCTAAATGGCTGAAGAAAAACAAAATGAAGACTTTGAAGTGGCCTTTGAACTTGAGTCCTGACCTGAATCAAACTGTGAAGCTGTGGCATGACCTTAAAAAGACCCTAAACTTATAGAAAATGCTTGACTACAGTTGCTACAGTTACAGTGTGGCCCACCAAGTAATTAGGTTTAGGGGCAAACACATTTTCACGCAAGGCTATGTAGTTTTGTATTTTGTTTTTCCATAAATAATAAAAACCTTCATCTAAAACTGCATCATGTGTTTACTTGTGTTATTTTAGACTAATATTTAAATTTGTTTGATGATCTGAAACATTAAAATTTGACAAATTATTTTTTATACTTTCTGTTCTAGGTGTGTTGTATTGTTATGACCTAATGATGACAACATTTTCAATCCCCATAGGGCAATGCTTAATTTGTAAATGAATAATTTCCGGAACAAAGCCAGGAAATAAGTTACCAGGACCGACATCCACCACACAATTTATTTTTCCACAAAACATGATGTCATTAAATGGTGATGAAATGACTGAAATGACTCACTCTAGCTGCATCCCAAATGGCACACTATACAGTATGCACTTATGCACTATGTACTTATGCACTTACACACTAAACAGCATAGTATATGTATGTAGTGTTGTCCCAAATGGAACACTAATGGTTTTTATACTAAGCAGAAATTCAAACCATTTCCCTGATGATGTTTAATGGTTGACACATTAGAAAATAAAATGTCCAAACTATCAAATAATACCTGCTATGAGTATAACTCCATTCACCATCAGAAGGTGGTATAATCACTCTCATAGAAGAATTTTGCTTTCACCATCCAAAATAAATAAAGTAATCCAACATCACTGCTCAAAAGCTCAGCCTCTTCCGCTACATGAGCAAAACAGCAGCTGTTGAGTGTGTAAAGTGTCCGACATTACACACTTTTTTTATTGGTTGAATAAGTGCATCATCCGGGTATTTAAAGTGTACTTATTCTTTTTATAGTTTTTTTTTGTGTGAATACACTATTTATACTACCGAATGCATAGTGCATAAGTATGCTATTTGGGACGATTTTGAGATTTGGGTCTAATCTTCAAGAAGAACCCACAGTTAGCTCAGCCATCATGTTTTTATAACTGACTTGACTCACTTTGCATCTGTTTCCCGCTATCCTGATCCAGGGGTGCAGTTCCATCTTCTCGAGATCTTGTTTGATTAGGCTCATTATCAGATTTACTCATGGTTTAAAAAAATTTAATTTTGGCATAATGGCATTTTGAAAATACAAATATTATTTAGGTAGGCCACTATGGCATTCTTTATTTTTACTGCTTATTGCACACAAACTTCTGCCTTAACTTACATGTGGTGACAACCGTCATGTGTGTGCGTGTCCCCACAGCCTTTGCTTGCACTCATTCACATTCTCTCTCGTATGTTCACACACACATACATACACACACAGGTATTCACCACGCACAAGTTAAAGACAGATCAATTAAAATACGCAACAGAACACAAAACATGAATATTAACATGACATTTTACAGAATAGGATCCGTTAAGATACAGCTCAAAATAAGCACTGGCATTGGGATTAACAAAGTTACCTTACCCCTTAGCCTAAACATGCAAAAATAAATCTATTTCTATATACCATGTTGAGGGGTATAAACAATAACGATAGTCCTAATGTATTTCCTGTATTACATTTTTTATTTCCATAGCTTTCAAGAATCCAAAAAGGTTCAAAGCACAAATTTATACATTACAGAAAAAAACAAGCATTTAATTATGTAAGTATAACAACACTTATGCAGTATTATTGCTCAAACAAGTAGGACTATAACATTCTGCTTATAAGCACATAAGCACAGTGAGTATACTGCTCTGGAAAAAAACCAATGTAAACAAATCTTTCTTTTTCCATTCTACTCTCTCAGATCAGATTCAGATTCAATGCACTTTCTCTCTCTCTCTCTCTCTCTCTCTCTCTCTCTCTCTCTCTCTCTCTCTCTCTCTCTCTCTCTCTCTGTCTCTCTCACACACACACACACACACACACACACACACACACACACACGCGCACACAGACACGTGATGAGGCAAGGAGCCAATCAAAACAGTCTGCAGAGGTTCTAGAGTACCAGCAGGAGGTGTTTAGTTGAAGTCTATTTGTTACCAGTTTGACAATGCATCTCTCTCTCTCTCTCTCTCATGTCAAAAAAGCCAATTAAAAAATCTGGTTGTAATTTTGTTAAGGGTGCGGGAGATGCTAACTTTTAAATTGCTCCGCAACAATACAGCATCACTTTATAATGGACATATGCATGTTTTCTTAATTATTTAATAGTTATTTATATGGCAGTGACCTCCATGTGAGCTGCTCTGACATCATACCAATATCACAACCACAAATGAGTTTCAGACTGCAAATTGCACCATAGACATGGTAAGCTGATTGTAGGTTGTGCACCTGTTGTAACCTCTACTAAAACATGGCCTAATTCTAAGCCTTAAGTTTAGTTCCACCTTCCATAACAATGTTTGTCAGCCTAAATTTGGAAGAAAGAATGAAAGCACTCCTCCTTCATTTTACCAAATATAAATAAAGCGGACAGCAAATCCATCACATTTAATTCTCCCAAAATAAACATCAACCATCATTAAAACAATTTTAAACTTTAAATGAAATCTGACATAAACAGCCTGTGGATGTTTTTAGTTACAGCTACAATTGGCATTATAATTTGGAAATATTTCACAGCCGTCCTAACTTAAATATGACTGCTTCCCTTCACATTAAGCACAGTTGTCCTCTGCCTCAGGTTCTTTGTGATCCCGGGTTACCACAGTGTGTTTACATCTCAGTATGAAGGCTGTCTTAAGCACAGCTGGACTGAAAGGCTCCAGTCCAGACAAAGAAGGAAACATTTCTCTTCTTCCACTTATGACTCATTTGCATCTTGATAATATTTCATTGAAGGTCATGTTCAAAACTCATTCAGGAGATCAGAGTCAGTCTAAGTTCAGTAGCCAGCTGAGATCAAACACACAGAAGAAAGACTCTGTGCTCTAGCTAAGCTGAATGAGGCACAGAAATCCAAAATTAGACAAAGCAGAAGACTGGAAGACAGTAATGGCAGGCATTTACAGTTGACAGTTTCTAAATATCGCAAAAAGAAAAAGATGAGGTTAATGATCATAGGATCTAACCATAATGAAGGGCACCAGGGACAAACCCCAAACCCAACAAACAATGTGTATCACTGCTGTTTAAAAAAAAAATTGAATGTCTTGGGAAATATTTTGTGATTTTCTATCAGAACACAATTGACCAGCCTGCTTTTGAGAAAAAAAAATGATAAAATTAGACTGTACTTACTATGCCCATCAGATCCAGGGGATTTTCTCCCAACGTGATTAGGTGATGGACACCTTGTGGTAACTGATGGATGGTGAAGACTCTCATGACCTCTGGTGTCTGTTGTTTTGGAGATACTAATTTCAGGTTTTCTTGCTGATCCATCCCCAGGGCTTGGTGGCTCACTCTTCCTAAAGGTGGTCTCTGGGAGTTTAGAACTGGCATGGGGAACAATGGTAGATGCTGCACGTGTGATGGGAGCAATAGTCTCCAGTGTCTTGCTGAAGGTCACTGAGTGCTTCTGGGTTTCAGGTGTCTTACTGTGGCCCAAGACATCAGGCCTCTTCAGTCCAAACCGAGTTGTGCCTGGACTAGTACAAAACAACATTTTATCCAGTTAATTTAGTTTACCATGCATCCTTGTAGTGGTACGATTCAGTATAGTACAGTACAGTACAATTCAGTATGTACAACCCTGATTAGGTGTGTGTTTTCTCTGCCAATTGTAGCCTACCATTTCTTGGTAGGTGTGGTGTATGCCAGAAAGTTGCATTTGATGTCACTTGATAAGCTGGGGTGCATTTCCCAAACAACAACATAATTCGCGGCTAAACTAGCCTACTAATCATAGCACGATGCATCGTTTGGAAAATGAATGATGTAGTGAAGAGTGTTTCCCTAAAACCGTAGTTTCTCTGTCACACATCCATCGTTTGAATCATGTTAGTTATAACTTAAAACCTCCATAATGATGCTCTAAATGGGGCGGAGTAACAATCTCTTTAAAGAAAATGCCCATAATTTTTTGAAACTGAACTGTTAAAATACTTTGAAAGTAAATTACACCTAAGAGAGACTTTAATGTTTTTTTATCATTCCAAGTTTAAATGTTGGAATGTTTAAAAGGAATAGGGTATGGGGGGATAACTGGGAATAGAACACAGCCAGGAACTACTGTATGCTTCTAACTACAGCTCTAGAGGTGTAGTTGCAAGCATAAAAGTTCGCAACGCAGTTTGCAAATGTTCGTTGGAACGATGGATTTGGAAAACACCAAATCAACAAACTATGTTTGTAACGACGGAACTTGTGACCTTAGTTGGCTAATGATGGTTTTGGGAAATGCACCCCTGGAAAGTAGTGATCAATGTTATTCTTGCTCAAAGAAGAAAACCATAGGCTCCATTCCCATATTTTTTGTCTTCTGTACACTTAACACTCCTGTTGACATATGGGTCAAAAATGTCCCATCCACTATTTTAACAGCGGAAAAAAATCCCTAAATAATGATTTTTTTTTTATTTGGTGAGATTTTCTACAATTACCTTATTAACATTATAAAAAATGAATAATTTTCATATTGTCATGAAGGCTGTACACATTTAGGCAACAATGGTTGTACAACAATATACCCACTGTTACCCACTGTTTCCTTGGTTACTGTAAGAGCTTGTGTGTCGAGCCGGACGTTTTCGGGTGTTTTTACTCTGGAGGCGTGTCCAAACGCCAGGTAAAGACTATATATTTGAGCACAGTAGGTTTAGTTAGCAGGAGAAGCACTTTAGCATCGAGAGCAACACCGTGTAAGTACATTTAGACTTGTTTTCAGTTGCTGTGTTTGGTTAGAGAAAACTTAGACTTGTTTTCAGCTGGTTGTGTATGGTTGTAGGACATTTAAACTTGTTTTCAGCTATCTGTGTGTGGTAGTAGAAAGTTTACCCACTGTTTCCTTGGTTACTGTAAGAGCTTGTGTGTCGAGCTGGACGTTTTCCTTGCACTTTTATTATGTGTTTACTAATTCCTGTTGTTACTAACACTCTCAAAGCACGGGAGGTATGCTGCAGGTGCGACCCTCACAACCTTCGATCAATTCATGTATCTTCTATTTCACAACTCTCTCTCTCTGTGGGCCTCTGGAATTGTCAAGCTGTTAACAAGGCAGATTTTATTACCTCCATAGCCACTCATTCTGACTATAATCTCATGGCTCTAACTGAGACCTGGTTGAGACCGGAGGACACTGCTACACATACAGCTATTTCTACTAATTTCTCTCTTTCCCACACTCCTCGTCAGACACGGAGAGGGGGTGGGACTGGACTACTGATTTCCAAAGAAAGGAAATTTACTCAGAGACCGTCCCTGCCAAAAATCAGCTCCTTTGAATTCCATGCAATCACCATTATCCACCCCTTCCACATAAATGTGGTTGTCATCTACCGCCCACCGGGTACATTAGGTCACTTCTTAGATGAACTGGATGTTCTTCTCTCATCTCTTTTTCTGATTATGACACTCCCTTGTTGGTGCTGGGTGACTTCAACATTCACATTGAAAGACCTCAAGCTGCTGAGTTCCAGACTCTGCTTGTCTCTTTTGACCTCAAAAGAGCACCTACTTCTGATACTCATAAATCAGGTAATCAGCTAGACCATATTTACACTCGACATTGCTTCGCTGATCAAACACAAGTAACTCCACTACAAACATCGGATCATTTCCTTCTGTCTCTCAACATCCACATTACTCCTGAGCCATTGTTTCAGACTCTCTTCCTCCATCTTGCAAACTCTCTGCACTTGATACGAACAGTGCCACTGATACACTTTGCTCCACACTAGCATCATGTCTAGACAGACTATGTCCTCTTACATCCAGGCCAGCCCGTGCCAGTCCTCCTGCACCCTGGCTCTCTGATGTTCTCCGTGAGCACCGTTCAAAACTTTGGGCTGCAGAGGGAATTTGGCGAAAAACTAAAAATCCTGAACAGCTCATAACATACCAAACTCTTCTGTCCTCTTTCTTGGCTGAGGTTACTTCTGCAAAGCAGACATACTTCCGTCAGAAAGTTAACAGTGCCACCAATCCTCGCTTACTTTTTAAAACATTTTCCTCCCTCCTCTATCCTCCTCCTCCACCCGCATCCTCCACACTCACTACTGATGACTTTGCTACATTCTTTTGCACCAAAACTGCAAACATCAGTGCTCAATTTGCTGCACCTACAACAAACACGCAAGATACACAACCAACACCACACACACTCACCTCTTTTTCCCAGCTCTCTGAGTCTGAGGTGTCCAATCTCGTACTATCTAGCCATGCAACCACCTGTCCGCTTGATCCCATTCCCTCTCATCTCTTGCAAGCCATTTCTCCTGCAGTCATACCAACACTGACTCACATAATTAACACATCTCTTGACTCTGGTTTATTCCCCACTTCATTTAAGCAGGCTAGGGTAACCCCACTGCTAAAAAAAACCCAACCTGGATCAAAGGCTACTTGAAAACTACCGACCGGTATCCCTGCTTCCATTCATGGCCAAGTTTTTGGAGAAAGTGGTGTTCAATCAAGTCCTGGACTTTATTACTCAAAACAATCTCATGGACAACAAGCAATCTGGCTTTTGGAAAGGCCACTCAACTGAGACTGCCCTGCTCTCAGTCGTGGAGGATCTCAGACTGGCTAAAGCAGACTCTAAATCATCTGTCCTCATCTTGCTGGATTTATCAGCTGCTTTTGACACTGTAAACCACCAGATCCTGCTATCTACGCTTGAGTTGCATGCACTGTAATTCAATGGTTCAGATCTTACCTCTCTGACAGGTCATTCAGGGTGTCTTGGAGGGGAGAGGTGTCCAACCTACAGCATCTAAACACTGGGGTACCTCAGGGCTCTGTTCTTGGGCCACTTCTCTTCTCCATCTACATGACATCTTTAGGACCAGTCATCCAGAAACATGGATTTTCCTACCACTGCTATGCTGATGATACCCAGCTATACCTCTCTTTTCACCCTGATGATCCTTCGGTTCGAGCTCGCATCTCAGCCTGCCTGTCAGACATTTCACACTGGATGAAAGATCATCATCTTCAGCTTAACCTCGCGAAAACGGAAATGCTTGAAGTTTCTGCCAACCTGACTCTACACCATAACTTTTCAATCCAGATGGATGGGGCAACCATTACTGCATCCAAAATGGTAAAAAGCCTTGGAGTAACGACTGATGACCAACTAAACTTCTCTGACCACATTTCTAGAACTGCTCGATCTTGCAGATTCGCACTCTATAACATCAGAAAGGTCCGACCCTTCCTATCTGAACATGCAGCTCAACTCATTGCTCAAGCTCTTGTTCTCTCCAAACTGGATTATTGCAACTCTCTACTAGCCGGGTTTCCAGCTAATTATATCAAACCTCCTCAGCTGCTTCAGAATGCAGCAGCACTAGTGGTCTTTGATAAACCCAAAAGAGCACATGTCACTCCGCTACTCACCAGTTTGCACTGTATAATGAATATTTAAAAAATGGTACTTCCTGTGTTGTTTTTCTCCTTTTAACATGCACAAGTAAAGATTATCTGTAAACCAATCAGTGTCTGCAGTGAGTCTAGCTCGCCCATTTAGGCACCATTTTATGGTGCTAGTTACCAATCTGAAAGAGTTCTTTTCGCAAAGTGGAAATTTAAATGATTGCATACCCATACTGTACTGTACTGTATCAAACAGTACCGCTCAGTGTAAATAAGATCTGTACTAGTTAGCTTTGTTTAACTTTGTTTAACTTTTTCTCTCCACTTGTGCAGGCATATTCAGTAGTCAACATTTGAAGTGGATCATCATCTAACATCAAAATTGTCCTGAAACTATTTAACAACACTCATTCTTAAGTGAATTATTAAATGACTCATTTACAACACGCAAAAAGAGGCTAACTGCTGTATAAAGTGAATTTGAATTGAAATAATCTTGAATCAATATCAGAGTTTATCCTTGACTCTGGTTCTGTAAATCTTGAATATTGCATGGGTGCTGAAACCATTGTATGTGGTAGGGGCAGGACACACCCGCTTTTTAAGGCCAATAAAATTGAACCCGCTTACATTTATCCTCTCTGAGGGGAGGATAAACAGTGATTGTTTAATTAAAAAGCACAAAAATACAGAAAATGACATTTATTCTACTCTAGTATAATTTTTCTGGTTGAGAACACTTTTTTTTTCTTTGCTTCCGCCGCCAGTGCACAAAAGCATTTTTGTAATTCAGTGTTTTGAATTTACAGAAATACTGAAATTAGTCTAGTCTTATTTTATTCTCTCAGTGAACCTGCTCATTTAGCTACCAATGTTACCAGAAGTGCTTTCAGCATGACCACGCAACTGGAATGCCTAGAATATGCCACAGAAGACAATTTTGGTTTCGTCAATATAATCTAGTAACTGACAGTGATGTAAACATTGCAATCTTTGTTACGTGTTTTTACCTTGGAGAGCCTTCAGTAGTTTTTCCGTTGTTGTTGGATGCAATGTCAAAGCACAGCTCTGTCCTACGTGGCACAGGTTCGGGGGTTCGAGCTTTGGGCCTCAAAATATCAGAAGGCTTGGTACCATTGGAACCTAATTCATAATACCGTCCACTGGTTGGGGACATGGCTGAACGCTGAACATTAGATGGTGCTCGGCGTGTGTGAGGTGATGAAGAATGTGATGGAGAATCCACATCCTCCACTTCAAATGAGCGTTTTAGAGCTGGAGAAACAAATAAGAGATCAGAATATTAATAGTTTTCCCAGTGTTGGGTTGCAGCTGGAAGGGCATCTGCTGCGTAAAACATGTGCTGGATAAGTTTGTGGATCATTCCGCTGTGGCAACCCCAGATTAATAAAGGGACTAAGCTGAAAAGAAAATGAATGAATAAATGAATGCATGAATGAATGAATGACTGGATGAACGAATGAATGCATATTAATAGTCAGCATATAACATGGAGCCAGTTTTGTTACATTGCTACAAAAAATGCAAATAGTGATAAAAAGTCCATCAGGCAATCTACAAAATGAATCCCTCAACTGGGACTTCAAAATGATTTTGAGTTCAGACTTTAAAATGATTGTTTAAAATGTATCATATGTAGTTTGTCAAAATAAGTTCAGGTTTAGAAAGCATATACACACATACACACAGACACACACCTATCTATGGCCACATTTGTGAAAAATGTGTTGCTCTCAGGAGCTCTGTAATTCAAGCGTGGTACTGTGATAGGTTACCATCTGTACATTAAAGGTGCAGTAGGTGATCTGGCAAAATGCTAACCAATTAGCATATTATCTTTGGACGGCAGGGGAGGGAGTGTGTTTCAAAGCCACGCTTCCTGAAATCGCGAATACGCGCACTGCGACATGACAGCAGATAACCCACTAGCTCATGTCATTCGCCAGTTAGAAATGTAGTTAGTGGTTGGCCGGCGGGGTGCAGGAATTACATTTATTACTAAGCCACACTTACACTATTACAGAGCGAATATTCAGAATAGCATGGTAAACATTATAGGGAGGCTGTCATTGTTCAAAAATGAAAAATGTGAATATAAAAGTAACTTCACCTCAGTAAAGCAGGCTAGGTGGAATGGCACTATTTACTGATGCTTTGTTGTTGAACTAAATAAATATTTACATTATAGATGCTGTAAAAGGTCCCTTATGAAACTGAAAATAGTCACATCAATCTATCGTCGGAAGATTTCAATGGCTGAACAACACTTCTGTGCATGTAACCCATTCTTAAAACAACACAATCTACATCAGCTTTGGGGGACTAAAATATTTTTAAAACATAACATTACCTGTCTAAAAGAAATACTTCAGCCACGGTGTCATCCTTCCTCCAGTGTGCAAAACTAACTAACTCCAATATTGATTCAGGATTTTAAAAAAATTCTGCATTTGATTTTACAGAGACTGTGACTGTCTCATATTCACATGAACACGCGGCGTGCATGCAGTCGTGCATGAGCTAATGACGGATATGCGAGAACAGAGATGCACTGAAGCCCAAATCTACATTTGCTGACAGACAGTTTGAGCTACTTATCGGAATTATGGGAGATGTCGGCCCGACAATATTTAATTGGATAAACATTTCTTTTGTTTTATGCCTTACCCAGAATATAAAAATGCATATAAACACAATAGATCATTTACTTTAATCATTATTGGACTGTGAAGAGACTTTTAACCAGCGCAACAAAAAATGTTTCTGAAGACAATCACCTACTGCACCATTAAGTCCTTTCATAAAATTTTTAAACTACGAGGTATTCCACAGTCAAATGTTTATGGAATTATAGCGAAGTGAAAGCAATTGGGAAAAACAGCAACTCAGCCATGAAGTAACAGGCCATTTAAGGTCAGAGCAAGGTCAACACAAGCTGAGATGCACAGTGTGCATAAAAGTTACCAAACTTTCTGCAGTCAAAAGCTACAGACCTTTAAACTTTATGTGGTCTTACATTAGGTTTGAATGTAGTAGTGTAAAGTGCACCATCGCTAGACTAGAGCAATGGACACACTCTCTGGAGTGAACAATGACACTTCTCTCTCTGGCAATTTTATGGACAAGTTTGGATTTTGTGGTTGCCAGAAAAACAACTGACTTTGCATTGTGCAAAGTGTAAAGTTTGGTAGAGGGTGATTATGGTGGCAATTTAAGCTCACAACTTTGTGGAAACAGCTTGGATATGGCCCATTCCTGTTCCAATTTGACTGTGCACCAGTGTACAAAGCAAGGTCCATAAACCTAATAGGTCAACCTAATAGAACACCTTTGGGAAAACCTCTTGGAATAGAGATGTGACTGCAAGCCAGGCCTTCTCATCCAGCATCAGTCCCTGACCTCATATTCTATAAGTATGTTAAAAAAAATTAACATACCACTAAACCTTGTGAAAAGCTGTTAAATGTTCAAAGGGTGAGCCAATTCCATATTAAACCCCACTTTAAGATTATGATATCATTAAAGTCCATGTGCATGTAAAGGAAGATGTCCCAAAACCTAGTTTGGAACTATAGTTATTGACAGAAAGCTAGCATATCTGTGTGACTCATCATGACTAATGTTTTGATTAGCAAGACATCTGTAACATTAGGTAATATAACCTTAGATTTTAGTTTAATAACTTTTTTTTTTTAAACCATGACTACAGATTAGCAAGTATAAGCTTCAAAGGAAATGTAATGCCAAGAGCTGTGTCTCAAATGGCACACTATGCACTCATGCACTATGTACTTATGCACTTACACACTCAACAGCATAGTACATGTATGTAGTGTCGTCCCAAATGGAACACTAATGTTTTTTTACTAAGCGGAAATTAAAGCCGTTTCCCTGATGACATTTGACGGTTGCCAAATAAGTGAAATAAATGAACAAAGTACCAAATTATACCTGCCATGAGTATAACTGCATTCACCATCGGGAGGCGCTATAATCACTGTTGTAGGAGAATTTAGCTTGCACAATCCAAAATAAATAAAGTTATCCAACATGATCGCCCGATAGCTCCGCCCCTTCCGCTACCTGAGCAAACCTACGGTCGTTGAGTGCGTGAAGTGTCCATCATTACACACTTCATTTTACCGGCTGAATGAGTGCATCATCCGGGTAATTAAAGTGCACTTATTATTTTTAGAGTTTTCAGTGTGAACGCACTACTTACACTATTTATACTACAAAATGGCGTAGAATAGTGCATAAGTATGCGATTTGGAACGCAGCTAAGGTGTATTTTTCAAGTAACCTAACAGCATTGTGTTAAACCTTTGAAAAGGTGAACCTTTTTTTAATGTTCTTAGAGGCAGTCATCATTTGTGTAAGCCATGCAGCAATTTTTTGTTATTTAATATGTGTATTGCAATGTGAATGTAGTAAATAAACTGTATAAATGACCCTATGGTTAGTGAAGTGGTAAGTTAATGATGGCATGAACAAATTTAAAGCATACACAACGTAGGTCATTTTCCCTATAAATAAGGTTTAGTCCATTATTTATCAGTGGTCGCCACAGCGAAATGAACTGCCAACTATTCCAGCATATATATTACACAGCTGATGCCTGCCCAGCTGCAACCCAGTACTGGGAAACACCCATACACTCACATTCACACACGCATGTATACACTACGGCCAATTTTGTTTACACAATTACCGCATGTCTTTGGACTATGGGGGAAACTGGAGCACCCGAAGAAAACCCATGTGAACATAAGGAGAAAATGCTAACTCCACACAGAAATGCCAACTGGCCCAGACAGAAAATAACTAGATACACAATTCTAACAATTTCTGTGTTTTTGTGTGTCTGCAGGTGTGTGCAAAGTTCCACTGCATAACCAGTGTGAACCTGTGGAACGTTATTCTAATCAGAGGATTCATTACAGGAGCCTACTTTTTTTTTTGGATAATTTATTTTAAATCTTTTAGTTATATGGAAAACTATTAACGTTAACTTTTGAGTAGATTTAAACTGTATAAAATAAAATGTTTTTAAATTTAGTAATTTAAACTTAATCTAAAATTTATTTAGTTTTTAGAGATCAAAAGATTGTTAAATATAAATGTAATAGAATATAGTCAAGATATCTTAACTTACCTTACTTTAACTTACTAGTCTATACTAAAGTGTAATTATATATAATTATTAGCCCCCTGAATTATTAGCCCCCCTGTTTATTTTTTTCCCAATTTCTGTTTAACGGAGAGAAGATTTTTTCAACACATTTCTAAATATAATAGTTTTAATAACTCATTTCTAATAACTGATTTTTTTTATCTTTGCCATGATGACAGTAAATAATATTTTACTAGATATTTTTCGAGACACTTGTATACAGCTTAAAGTGACATTTAAAGGCTTAAATAGGTTAATTAGGTTAACTAGGCAGGTTAGGGTAATTAGGCAAGTAATTGTATAATGATGGTTTGTTCTGTAGACTAATAATTTTTTACCTTAAAATGGGTTTTAAAAAATTAAAATCTGCTTTTATTCTAGCCAAAATAAAACAAATAAGACTTTCTCCAAAAGAAAAAAATATTATCAGACATACAGTGAAAATTTCCTTGCTCTGTTAAACATAATTTGGAAAATATTTAAAAAAGAAAAAAAAATTCAAAGGGGGCTAATAATTCTGACTTCAACTCTATATATTACATGTACTTACATTTTTATTAGGTAATTGACTATCACAAAAATGTGAGCGCTCTGAACTGATTAGGTTTTACAGTGTACAGTACAGTAGCACAAATTTGCACAGGATTGCAAGCAAAACTGATGATAATTGATATGTTTGAGTAATGTTTTATTCTGCCATTTCTAATAAATAAACACAATTTGAGAGAAATTTACACTTTATACACTCTCCCTCTCTGAGCCATGGCAAGTGTAGATAATTGTGCCACTATTTGTAAACTGATATCCAGAAATCTTAGGAAATCACACTGAATAATTAATTTAAATACTGTTCTTCAATATAGTTTGTTTCTAAAAGGGAAATTCTAGAGAAACATTTGAGGTTTGAAACATACATGACAAAAGAGAGCCATTCATTTGCACTCCACCTAACATTTAAATTTTATAGCAAAGTAAGCAAAGTAAGGGTGGTCAGAGGGCATCCAGACTATGAGGCACATTGGTCAAGCCCACAAAAAAAGTGCAGATGGAAAATGTGACATAGTAACCAGAATGAATTTATCAGCACAAAAATACTATTTATGTCATAATGAATGCTCAGTAGCTCAGTAGCTCAGTGCTCTTGCCAAAGATGTGGCCCAAACACAGCACCAATGTGTAAAGAAATATGCTTTATTGTATATCAGTTGTTGTAAAAGAAAATAATATGCTGGGGAAAAAATCTGTCCGAAAAAAAAAAAAAGAAGTTCTCAGGCATATATATATATATATATATATATATATATATATATATATATATATATATATATATATATATATATAGCTAGTTTAACTTTAAAATTTTACATTTTAGTCTCCTCACAAGCGTAACTCATATCTGGTTTAATCATATCAGTAGTGGCCTGCTATAGTGTGCTGTTTTCTCATGCTTATGTTAATTGCTCCTGTTTGGTAGTAGTGTCAGAATCACTGTTGACGTGTTGAAGGTCACTGGAGGCCCAGAGGAGCTGCCCTAGTTAAGCATTTAGGATGCCCTATAGCAAACATTTTTGCGAATTGAAAAATGAAAATTGACTAGTCATTAAATAGACAGCAAATAATGGGAAGTTTGTCTAGTTTGCCTTTTTGACAACTAGTTTATTTTTGGACTATTGTTAGAGTCTTTTTTTACCCAAAACTCTGATGTTTGGATGTCAATTAGATTTTTATTATTATTTTTTTTTAAAGATTTTGAAGATTTTCCTTTGAAGATTTTCTGACAGGAATATATGACCATGTTATATATCAAAATAAAGAATTTGCATAAAAGGAAACATTTTATTCTATCTTCATTTGTTTATGTGAATCACTAACTGAATGCATATTGCTATCCTCAAAAATACTTAATTTTTTTGTCAAAAGAAAATAGAGAACTGCATTTTTCTCAAACATATATACACACACACACTAACACACCGACAGACTCACTTACACACACATACAAATGTGCTATTTACATGGCCCTGTATTTACTTAGTGCTGTAATGAAATGCTTCTCGATCCTAAATAAATAATAATTTCATGTTTAGGACATTTCTGTAAGTTGGACAGTACACATGAAGTTTACAGATGCAAATATGTGTCTTGTTAGACAATGTTTTCTCATTTAAATCATATAATATTCTATTAATTATATCCAATGCCTAATCATAGTAAGGGATACCAATATGGATGTGCAGTTATGTCATGGGCTATCTAGTCCTCTATTATAAATCAGGTGTAAGTACATTTCTGGCAAACAAGAAAGAAAAAAAAAGTCATCATTTTTAATCATCATTTACTTTTACTTTTCTGTCAAAATCACACTTTTTTATATATTTCTGTCCTTAGAATGGTTTCTCATAATGTTGATATTTTGTGACCTTTTATCAAATGACTCATGACTATTTTTTATTCTACTTTTACTTTTAAAATTATGTCTTAGTTGGAAGTGACATGTCTATTTACAGTTGTATATTAGGTGGCAGTGCACTATTCTTCTCATGTAAAGAATTATCACTAGCATAGGCCTATTCACTTGTAAGCAAATAAAGTATGTGTTTCCTTATGGATGCTCTTACTTAACCATGCAATGACAGTCATTCTGATTTTATGAATCTGCAACTTTAATACTTAATGTTACAAGATTCTAGAATACTTAACTTTTTCACAATAAACGAAAAACAGCTAAAAGTTGTGACATTTATTTTGACTTGTGTGAGTTGTGTGACTTTTTTATTATGGCATCTGAATAAATGGTTAAACAGGATTTGCTGAAAGACAGCATAATGTTCTCATGCTAACACTTTATAGTAAAGTTAATACCACAGTGTCATAAACTTTAACAACTGAACTAGATATTAAAGTTTGAGGACAAACTTTATGGTGGCTTGAAAAGCCGAGTCTGAATTAGCATGTTACTAGCATGAATTAGCAAGTAACTAGCATGATTCTAACATAAATTAGCATGTAACTAGCATGATTCTAGCATGAATTAGCATGTTACTAGCATGTTTCTAGCATGAATTAGCATGATTCTAGCATGAATTAGCATGTTACTAGCATGATTCTAGCATGGATTAGCATGTAACTAGCATGATTCTAGCATGAATTAGCATGTTACTAGCATGTTTCTAGCATGAATTAGCATGTTATTAGCATGATTCTAGCTTGAATTAGCATGTTACTAGCATGATTCTAGCATGAATTAGCATGTTACTAGCATGTTTCTAGCATGAATTAGCATGTTATTAGCATGATTCTAGCATGAATTAGCATGTTTCTAGCATGAATTAGCATGCTATTAGCATGATTCTAGCATGAATTAGCATGTTACTAGCATGATTCTAGCATGAATTAGCATGTTTCTAGCATGAATTAGCATGTTACTAGCATGATTCTAGCATGAATTAGCATGTTACTAGCATGATTCTAGCATGAATTAGCATGTTATTAGCATGATTCTAGCATGAATTGGCATGTTACTAGCATGATTCTAGCATGAATTAGCATGTTACTAGCATGATTCTAGCATGAATTAGCATGTTACTAGCATGATTCTAGCATGGATTAGCATGTAACTAGCATGATTCTAGCATAAATTAGCATGTTACTAGCATGTTTCTAGCATGAATTAGCATGTTATTAGCATGATTCTAGCATGAATTAGCATGTTACTAGCATGATTCTAGCATGTTACTAGCATGTTTCTAGCATGAATTAACATGTTACTAGCATGATTCTAGCATGAATTAGCATGTTACTAGCATATTTCTAGCATTAATTAGCATGTTACTAGCATGTTTCTAGCATGAATTAGCATGTTATTAGCATGATTCTAGCATGAATTAGCATGTTTCTAGCATGAATTAGCATGTTATTAGCATGATTCTAGCATGAATTAGCATGTTACTAGCATGATTCTAGCATGAATTAGCATGTTACTAGCATGTTTCTAGCATGAATTAGCATGTTACTAGCATGATTCTAGTATGAATTAGCATGTTACTAGCATGATTATAGCATGAATCAGCATGTTACTAGCATGATTCTAGCATGGATTAGCATGTTACAAGCATGTTTCTAGCATGAATTACCATGTTACTAGCATGTTTCTAGCATGAATTAGCATGCTACTAGCATGATTCTAGCATGAATTAGCATGTTACTAGCATGTTTCTAGCATGAATTAGCATGTTACTAGCATGATTCTAGCATGAATTAGCATGTTACTAGCATGATTCTAGCATGAATTAGCATGTTATTAGCATGATTCTAGCATGAATTAGCATGTTACTAGCATGATTCTAGCATGTTACTAGCCTGTTTCTAGCATGAATTAGCATGTTATTAGCATGTTTCTAGCATGAATTAGCATGTTGTTAGCATGATTCTAGCATGAATTAGCATGTTTCTAGCATGAATTAGCATGTAACTAGCATGATTCTAGCATTAATTAGCATGTTACTAGCATGATTCTAGCATGAGTCAGCTTGTTTCTAGCATGAATTAGCATGTTGTTAGCATGATTCTAGCATGAATTAGCATGTTACTAGCATGACTAGCATGTCACTATCGTGTTGCTAGCACCTTTCTAGCAAGATTAGCATGTCAGTAGGATGTTAAAACTGTTAGCGTGTGTTAGAATAGCTAGTCACAGTCTCTGGGACAGTTGCTAGGGTGCTGAAATTGGTTGCTAGGGAGTGGCTAGTAAGTTTAAAGGTAATCAGTGATTGGCTGCTGGCTAGACTGAGTTGAATGAGGCCAGACTCTGGTCTGTAGGACAGTCTGATGCAAAGTTATGAGCTCACAAAGGTTGATCCAATGTTAAGTAAATGGGAGTCTTTTACAATGGAAGTCTAAGGGACAGTTGCTAGGGTGCTGTAAGTGGTTGCTAGGGAGTGGCTAGTAAGTTAAAAAGTCATCAGTTATTGGCTGCTGGCTAGACTGAGTTAAATGAGTCCAGTTAGAAGTCTGTAGGACAGTCTGATGCAAAGTTATGAGCTCACAAAGTTTGACCCAATGTTAAGTCAATGGGACTTTTGGGTTTTTTCTGGGTCGTTTTTCGGAAAACCCAAGGTCGGATCAGTTAGAAAAGATATAGCAACCCGAGTCAGACCAGTTCGAAGGTTTGACGAAAGTTTGAAGTATGTAGCTTGAAAGGCCTAGGAGGAGATACACTTAGAAATTAGTCTCAGAAGAATAAGAAGAAGAAGAAGAAGAAGAAGAAGAAGAAGAAGAAGAATAAGTTTAAGATAGATAACAGTATGCTGGCTTTTCAAGCCACCATAATAAACTTTCAACTGCTCATTTAAATGTTTTACCCATTTCCAGTTTTATAATCAAATCGGGATATGTGAACATGTTCAGAATAAAACAGTCTGAAAGAGATCCCATGCACTTCCAAACCACTCTACAACTGAATTCAAAATCCCACCAGTCTGTTTTATTTGACATGGGAGAAAACACAATCTCTCTATAGTTGGGCCAGATATTCCAGACACAAACTTTCCCAGATACCAAAGTTTGCCAAAGTGCTTGCAGTATTCACAGTGCTTTGAAAATCCCTTATGAGAATCTCACACTCAGCCCACAAACAGTAATGAATAAAGCATGTGGCAACACAGCATATGCAGTGGTTATATATATATATTCAAAATGGCAAATGATTTTACCATAATGTCGCTTAATATGCCTCAGCACAAACTAATAAACTATCAGTATTTCTGACTTTTTTTGTGAAACAAAATTGCTGTTACAAGGTAACAGCAACAACATTACATGATGTTGTTGTAAATGGAGGTCAGGGGTCTGTTCTTTGTTCCACGCTTAAATGATCTAAGATGATTTGACAGATCCTGGATCTTTTGATCTTGATAACTGATCTCTGGCTAATTTGGTTCTTCAAACAAGTTTGCAAATCTGATTAAAATATCTGGATGAACTAATCTGAGATCGCTGCGTGTGTTCTGAAGGACAGATCTATCGATCCTCGAAATCATGATCAGCAATGCAATGACTGGCTAAAGGAACAGCAGTGTAATGACATCATCTGATTATTATTTAATTGTCCATGTAAGCAAAATTAGATAACATTACATAACAATTACATAACATTCGGATAACGGTTTGATAAATATGATACCCAATAACTTTTCACATTTGTTGTGTGCTGCAGGCTTTACACTTTCATGTGTCAGGATATTTAGTGATTTATTTAGTTTTACATTTAGAGCAAATTTTCTTTATTATAGTAGCCTAGGCCTATTCAAGTTTCTTAATCGGTGTAAGGAATAACTGTATAAATTATTTTACATCAAAACGTATTTTGATATCGGTAAAGATGTCTGCAACTTTTGCGAAGGATCAAACATTGTTATACTGTATAAGCTCAAACATGGTCAAAACATGTGCATGACTGCATAAATTATTATTCCTTTAAAAAACAGTTGAATATTGTCCATGTCTATTATCATACACAAATTGTACTAAAGCTAAGACATTATATATTAAATGTTTGTATCTAAAAAGACCATATTAATAAATGTTCTCTTTGAACCACTTGGGGAGAACCACCCTGTGACAGTCTTTGTACTTTTATTTCGGAGTGCAGATTGCATAAGTTTTATTTCTATAATTTTTTAAAACTATTTTACTATTTTCCCAAGTGTAAAATACAATACAACTACTACTGTAAAAAAAAAAATCAGCATTCGGTACATACTTTCAGTATTACCTTAAAAAGACCCAATCTAATTTCTCCTGTTTATATGAAATAAGCCTGCTCCTGAGCAGGTTTGAGCTACCAGAACTCTCTGATGAGTTTTAACGAACTTAACGATCCTGGATCATATCAAATTGTCAATAACCAAATCCAGATAATTGAGTAATCCACGTATGAAGAACGGACCCCTGGCTTCCTTCCTTGCGCATTACCAGAAGGAACTATCACCCAAATTTTAGTCAAGTTCCTGCAGTCATTACTGAGTGGGGTTTTCATAGTGGTTTGCCTTGTGATTTGACCCCTTGTTTGCTTACATTAGGGGTGTCCAAACTTGTCCTGCTAAATTTAGCTACAACTTGCTACAACACACCTGCCTTGAAGTTAGTAAAGCTGCGGTCACACTGGACTTTTCTCCCCATAGACTTCCATTCACACGAATGTGTCAGACCAGAAACGCAAGCTCGTGCGACAAGTTTCGCAGTCGCTGCATTGCAAAGTTCAAACTTGGGGAACTCTGACCTGCGAAATCGCATCACTTGACTGCGTGAGACCAGTCGAGGATCAAAACTTGACCTCTCTGGACAATATTTAAAATATTGTTTATTATGTTATACATTACATCATCTTGTTTAATCCAGCCCCTTTTTGCAGTGCCGTACGACATAATTTCGCAAGCTCAAACTCTAGTGTGACCGCAGCTTTTAAGCTTGATTAGCTGCTTTAGGTGTGTTTGATTAGGATTGGAGCTAAACTCTCCAGGACCGAGTTTGGATACCCCTGGCTTATATCGACTGTGACTGTTCTCTGCCTGCCCTGATCCTTGCCTGTCTATCAACCTGTTTTCTTTTTGCTGATATCTGTACCGTTAATAAAGCATTGCAGATGCATCAACCGGCTTCTGACTCATCATAACAGATGTCTCCTGCTTACAGATTCCACAAAACTTCATAATTCAACCACCCTCCCTTGTTTTTTTTTTAAACATTGAGTTACTTCTGTTGAATACAAAAGATGACATATATAAAAAAAAAAGAAAATTACTATAGATGTCAATAGCTATGCTTTTCCATGTCCTTCATAATGTCATCTTTGTATTTAACAGAAAAACAAAACTTAGAAAAAAATTAGAAACCACTTGTGTGTGAATACATTAATACAAAATATGTGAACAACATTTTTTCTTTCTTTTTTGCTTGGGCTTGCTGCATACTCAAAAAGTTTCAGAACTAAATGCTGAGGTTATTCACCCTTTAACTATGTCATACAATAAGATAAACCATATAATTGCTTTCTTGAATGAATTTTTTCCCTTTAATGATTATTTCACTAAGTGAAGTTTATTTATAAACAAATTTCGAGAGGATCACGTGCTTATGATTGTTCACAGCTGTTCCAGCATTAGCTCATGACTAATTATCCTATCAGACGATTCTTAACTCACTATAAATAACCAGAGTTTTCTCATCTCAATATCTTCGTCTTGAAGAAACCCACCCAACCCTACTTTCCCTTCTTTCAAACGGGCGACATGGTGGCCAGTGATTAGCACTGTTGCCTCATAGGATATAAACTAGAATGCCCCTAGTTTATATCCTCTCCAAACCTGGCGGCATTTCTGTGCGGAGTTTTGCTCGTTCTCCCCGTGCTCGCGTAGGTTTTCCCCGGGTCCTCCGGTTTCCTCCCACAGTTCAAAAACAAGCTCTCTAAATAATTAATCCAAAATATTTTAGCCAGGCTCTGAGTACACCTCTTCTCAGCATCAATATATGACACTTAGCTACAATAAGCAAGGGGGGAGTCATCGAGATCTACCTGATTTTTGACGATATTTTATGAAAGGATGAAAATTATAATAATTGTTTGCTTTTATGATACATATAATGTAATTGACTACACAAGGATAAATGAATTTTTACAGCTATGATTTCAATCATGTAATGTGTTCTATGTAACATTTATTCAGGTGACTAAACAAGTAACTAAAATAAATGTACAAAATTGTCTTGCTAATCAAGCTTTTGAAGATTGTTTGACAGTACACAAACAGGTTTGCTGAAACAGGCTGGGTAAAACTTTACTGTACATGAGAGTGGGTCCCCAGGAACAGGGTTCAAAATCTCTGAACAAGTTAAATACAGTGGGTACAGAAAGCATTAAGACCCCCTTAAAATTTTCACTCTTTGTTATATTGCAGCAATTTTCTAAGATCATTTAAGCTCATTTCTTTTCCTCAATGTACACACGTAACCCCAAATTGACAGAAAAACACAGAATTGTCGGCATTTTTGCAGATTTATTTAAAAAGAAAAACTGAAATATCACATGGTCCGAAGTATTCAGACCCTTTGCTCTGACACTCAAATATTTAACTCAGGTGTTGTCCATTTCTTCTGATCGTCTTTGAGATGGCCTTACACCTTCAATTGAGTTCAGCTGTGTTTGATTAATGTTTGATTGTCAGAGTAAATGAGAATTATGAGTTCAAAGGAACTGCCCAAAAAACTTAGAGACCGAATTGTGGCAAGGCACGGATCTGGGCAATGTTACAAAAAAAAATCTTCTGCATTTAAGGTTCCTAAGAGCACAGTGGCCTTTATAATCCTTTAATGGAAGACATTTGGAATGTCCAGAACCATTCCTAGAGCTGTCTATCCAGCCAAACTGAGCTATTGGGGGAGAAGAGACTTAGTGAGAGGTAAAGAAGAACCCAAATATCACTGTGGCTGAGCTCAAGAGATGCAGTTGGGGGATGGAAGAAAGTTGTAGAAAGTCAACCATCACTGCTGCCCTCCAAGTCAAGGCTTTGTGGCAGAGTGGCCCGTTGAAAGTCTTGTTGCAAGACACATGAAAGCCTGCAAGCAATTTGCTAGAGAGGTGAGAAATAAGATTCTCTGGTCTGATGAGACCAAGATAGACCTTTAGGCCTTAATTGGTATGTGTGGAGGAAATCAGGCACCGCTCATCACCTGTCCAATACAGTCTCAACAGTGAAGCATGGTGGTGGCAGCATCATGCTGTGGTGGTGTTTTTCAGCTTCAGGGACATGACGACTACTTGTAATCGAGGGAAAGATGAATGCGGCCAAGTACAGGGGTGATAATCTTCACCAGAGTGCTCAGGACCTCAGACTGGGCAAAAGGTTTACCTTCCAACAAGACAATGACAATAACCACACAGCTAAAATATGAAGGAGTGGCTCTTCATGATCATTTGGAACAATAACTCCGTGACTGTTCTTGAATGGCCCAGCCACAGCCCTGCCTCAAGCCTAATTGAGCATCCCCGGAGAGACCTAAAAATGGCTGTCCACCAACGTTTCGAATCCAACCTGACAGAACTGGAGAGAATTTGCAGGGAGGAATGGCAGAGGATACCCAAAATCCAGTTGTGGAAAAACTTGGTTGTATTATCTAAATGATCATATCAAAATGGTGCTTCTACTAAATACTGAGCAAAGGGTCTGAATACTTCGGACCATGTGGTTATTTCAGTTTTTCTTTTTGATAAATCTGCAAAAAGTCAACAAGTCTGTGTTTTTCTGTTAATTTATACTTTCAGTACTATATACTTTTAACCCAATTTGTTTAACCAGGTTAGTTCACATACTTAAAATAAAACAATGAACAGACCTGCTGAAACAGCTGTTTGTATTAAAAACAATGTGCTTTTAAAAGTTATATGAACTGACATTTACTGATGTAGCTACAGCTGTTTGGCTGAGCTCAGCTTAGCATAAGAGCTTCATTTGGCTTTGGTTTCTGAAGAAAAGCCAGCATAATTATGGGAACATTGACTATCCATCCTACCCACCTGGATTTTAAAAAGTGTTTGATTTTTGGTTATAGTAATATGTATGAAATCCTGAACTTCATGCATTCCTAAAATAAACTTTTACTCCAGGCTGTATTAAGTCTGATCCAAGAGATATGACAATTGGACCTCTGCCGCACACGCACACACACACACACACACACACACACACACACACATACACTGCTTGTCTTTGGGCTGTGTGGTAAAAACTAGAATACCCAGAGAAAAGCCATGTAAACATAAGGAGAATATGCAAACTTCACAAAAAGCCAATATTTTTTTTATGCAAAATTTTTATGCAAAGTTTTTTATGCAATATTGCAAAAAGCATATAAAATATTATGGACTTGAAATACACAATTTTAAGGACTTAAACTTGAAGCATTTTTAAAATGTAAAAACCTTTAGCAGTGAATCACATTGACTCTCCTTTGTGACTAGCTGCTCACTACTGATATCACATTTTCACTTTTAAATGCTTTGTGGAATAACATCTAGAATGCTGCTTGAAGTCAGACATCGGACCAGTAAATTTGGGGCTGAGTGACAAGATGATAGAGTTGTGTCATTTGACCACTTCAAGATGGTGTCTACAAATCTGTTTTACTGAGATTAGAGCAGAGCTAAATGTAAACATAAACAACATTTTTAGAGTACATATTGACTGGGTACCCTACTAATAAAGGCTATTTCTGAGATGATATTAGCTTTAAGAGCCATTTATAATGTAACTTTTTTTTTTCTTCATCAGTGGTTTTCAAAAGACAGCTAATGTTTCTTTTTTTTTCTTTTAGCTATAATTAGCCCACTAACACAAACTATTTACACCTCATCTAATGAATATGCAACTGTGAAGTTGGAAGAAAGACATTTCAAAAACTAAACTACCAAAACGGCTGAAAAATATATGATTTGTAGTTGAAAAGAATAGGGCTCCTTTGTATTTGCAGATGGTGGCATGGTAGCACAGTGGTTAGCACTGTCACCTCACACTAAGAAGGTCACTGGTCCGAGTCCTGGCTGGGCCAGTTGGCATTTCTGTGAGGAGTTTGCATGTTCTTCCTGTGTTGGTGTAGATTTCCTCCAGGTTTCCCCCTCACTTCAAAGACATGGGCTATAGGTGAATTTAATAAACTAAATTGGCCATAGTGTATGAGTGTGTGTGACTGGGAGCGTGTATGGGTGTTTCCCAGTACTGAGTTATGGCTGGAAGGACATCCACTGCATAAAACATATGCAGTGGATAAGGTGACGGTTCATTAAGCTGCGGTGACCCCTGATAAATAAGGGACTAAGCCAAAGGAAAATGAACGAATGTATTTGCAGATGCACAAATCACTTTTTTCACCAAATATCACGTTGATGTGTGGTGCAAAAGAGATGGAACGCAAAACATACAATACAACATACACAACAACAACAAAAAAACAGCACTTCAGACCCATAGCAGCAGATTCAAGTAACGTTCTTTATTCTTCGTTCTTTATTTGTGATTCATCCAACAGGTCTTGTGAAACTAGGGTTCGAAAAGGTGTGAATGTTGTTTTGTGTTTGTTGGACAGAAAAAAAATAGCTACACAATTGCAAATTTACTTTGTGAGTAAAAAATTCTGATACACCTTTACAAATTTGTTCTTTGAGTATAAATTGACCAATACTCATTTGTGGCTTTTTTACTTTTTTATTTTTTACAATTATAAATCGTACTTTTTCAGCTGCTTGGTAGTTTTGCACAATTTTACTGCTAAAGTTCCCAGCCCTGACTCTGTCTGGAATGTGGCATTGGTATCAAAAACTGAATTAAGAGAGACAGTTAATGATCACTGTACAAACTAGGGATGGGTAACTTGATACCCAGTATCGACACATGTCTCAAGCATGTCCATTATGTCTCATACTTCTTTTCCATTTATTGCTATGTAATTACTTTTACTATTTTCACTTATCATGTAATATGCAGATATAGCATAATTGTTGTGACACCGTACAACAATAGTTAATATTTTTACATTACTGGGATGATTGGGTGTAAGGTTGGGGTAAGGGGAGATGCTAATAAAATACAATTTAATGGGTAATTTAACAAATAATATAAAAAATTATTGTTAACTTTTAGCCGTTTGCTGCTGTATTTCTTGTAGCAACAACAATCAATTTGGGTGTCCTGAAAGTAGACCGTTTTTGATTATCTCCCCCTAAAATCCTTTCTCCCCAACTTTAATGCTCTACTTTAAAGAGAATTTAAAAAATTACAAATTGTACGTGAGTACATACAATGAACATACTGTCAGGAATCCTTCCGGACTGTCAGATTCATTCACTGCACCTTCACAGCCCCAATCACCAGAATTCTAATCACCTTCACCTGTTGCTCATCACCCCGCTCATGCTACATAAGCCTGGAATATTCATTTATTCACTGTCGCATCTACTTATTAGAATCCAGCCTCATTTTTCTCCATCTTAATATCCCTTACCAGTTGTTGTATCCTGTTTGCCTGTCTGTCTGCTCACCGGTTCAATAGTATCTGGATGCAGCCTTTATGATGCAAGCTGAGATTGCATCGCTTAGTGATGCAATGTCAGCCACAATGCACTTAATGGAATTAGTGACGTCACTGTGAGAGGTAGGGTTAGGGGTGGGATTAGGTGAGCGCATTAAAAAGCATTGGATGCATCTTATATTGCATCTGCATCGAGTCTACAGCCAGACCCCTCTTCCCCTCTCTGTTATCCTGACTGTGATCTCGTCCTTTGATTCCTGAGCTGTGTTTACCTCCATTGGCTTCATCTTGTGTCAGTTACCAACTGAAGTTAAATCCTGTTTGTTTGGTTTTCTTCTGTTATGTTGGTATTGATGATATTTCTGTTCTGAACAACCTCATTTACATTAGGTTATCATTTAATATCCATTTTCTTTCTTCTTTCTTTGCGCAGCGAATGCCCTTCCACTCCGCAACCCAGTATTAAGAAAAACCCATACACTCTCGCATTCACACATGCACTTATACACTAAGGCCAATTTTGATTACTCAATTCTCTTATACTGCATGTCTTTGGATGTAAAGAAAAATGGAGCACTTGGAGGAAACCCACACAAACACAGAGAACATGCAGACTCCACGCAGAAATGTCAACTAGCCAAGCTGGGACTCAAACCAGGGACCTTCTTGCTGTGAGGTTCTAACCACTATGCCACTGTACAGCCCATGAAATTTGGAGTCAGAAATCGTATCAGTGCGCACACACACTAGCCGCCACCACCACTTGCCAATGACATATGTGCTTATTAAATATTTAAATAAAATATTGCAATTACGTTCCAGTGAACAAAATTGTCAACGAAATATCTGGGGTAGATTTTTTTTTTATTGACCACCAGATAGTAAAATCGCACTGTGTCAAAAGCTTTGAAGTATCATTGCAGATTGTTGTAAAAAATACTCAGTGCTTCAGAAACTTCGTTAAGCACATCCCTATTAGCAACAAAGCCTGATTGGACTAGCTTGGATTTGTCAACTCAAAACAAAACTCTGTTTTGGCCTTTTGAAAACATAAATACTTTCTTTCTTTTCTGACATGAGCAAAGCAAGCGTCAGAAACTAAGCATCATTCAGATCAGGCCAACTGCAAACAAATTTCATTTGGGAAATTGCAGCATAAGGGAAATCACTAAGCTGCTGCAATCACTACTGGCTCAACAGAACAAGTGTAATCGTACTCTCTTTTGCTCTGCATTGTGTTGTGAAAAACGAGAGGACACCATTTTGAGTCTGCACAGAGAATGCTATTATGTTTACAACAGATCGGCAGCCTCCACTCCTCATACCATTAAAATGTACACTCTTCAGTTAGGGGAGCAGGTGGAAAAAAAACGAAAGAGCGAGAGGTGCCACGGAAGGACGCGAAGACAGGAAAGAGAAAAATAAAAATAAATCACAATTACAAAAGCCAGCATATGAACTGAGACAATCCTCACATTACATCGCCAAAATAAAATTCATAAATGCATATATACTGCACACAAACAACATTCAACTCTATTGTACATGTGAAACTACTTTCAATATTGGCCTGTAAGCACATAGCAGTGCTGAGATAATTCTGTGCTACTCTTTCTCCAAAACTCTGCCAAAGCTGTGGGTATTCAAAGCCTTTAAACACCAGTGTTTCTAAAGGGTAAGAGTTTCTGTTATAAAATACCAGAATAATAATTACTGACAGTGTTTGGTTTGTGTGTGTGTGTGTGTACTGTATACTTCTGTGATCATGAGTCATTCAGGATATCCCATACGCCATTTTAAATGGAACAAAACCAGTACCTAAGTGCCAGGTTTGGAGGTCACTGAATGCAGGATGCTCACTTTAAAACAGTAGAAATAGCAAAACCACGTGACTAAACTGCTGGATGAGTAATTGTGCAGTTACTTTTAAAGTAATTCAAAATGTGTGCACAGATGCAGCGTGTGACCATATGTGTATCATTGTAACTAGGTCATTGGCTGAAAAACGTTTTTCTGTACTTGAAGATTAGATTCATAAATAAAAGCACAAACTCAAGAGTATGAATGTGAACTTTGCAATAGAGCTTTGAAATAATAACTTGCTTAATATGTGAAGATAAGCGACCGCTTAGGGCCATAGAAAATCTGAAGGCCCCCAAATAAATATCCTTAACTATAAATACATATCATTTTTTTACATAAAAACAAAAGTTTAATGTTTATTATATCTGCACAAATGTATCCCCCACCCTCAATCAAGTCCAGCAGTTAAATGTAGGTAAAGATTTAGTTTTTAAAATGAAAAAAAATGTATGTATGTATACATGTATGTATGTATACACACACACTTTAATGTTGGTGTCGTGTTCACATCCCACCCCTTACTTTAGTGTTCCTGGTCAAAATTGACCGGTCTGTTTTAACAGCTCTTATATAAGCACAAACAAACATTTTCGCCACCAAATTTTTTAGCTGTGAACATAGTCTCAAAGTAGTGTTTAACATGAATTTATAGAATTAGACAAAAACTGCTGTGAAAAATACATATAGGCACTGGAATACAAAAGGAGCAATAGATGACAGAAGTCAAAAGTACTTTGTTTCGTTATTAATAGACAGCTCGCTAAAATAACTATCACAGGGTCTGACCAAAGAAATTAAAAATCCATCTGAATGATTTAACATACCTGTCAACATTGGGATGTGAAAATAAGGGATATGACCCCCCCCAAAATAATAAACGAAATAACAAAACACTTAAACTGTTAGTAATACATTTATTAACAAAAGAAAAAAAAAAATTAAACAGTATGCATTAGCAGCAAGTAAATTAGCAAACAGTTCAGTTTATAATAGCTATTCATTTTAATAAATAGAATCAAGTTATCAAATCTCAGTAATCTTTTCACTGTATAACTTACACATTCTGATTAAAGAGCAGCAAACGAATCTCATTTCGATTTTTCGTTTGATTACATTAAATACCTGAGGTGTCACTTTAAAAGTGCACACACACACACTGTGCCGCTGGTAGACAAGGAAGACAGAGGTGGTTCGCCTTTCACAAGTTTTATTCAAAACAAAGTCACTAATCAGAAAGGGAGTTCAATGGACTGATGTATATGCTGTTTTGATCTTCAAACAGCAATATGAGCGTCAACAGTTGTAGCATTCGATCTCACTAGAAGGTCGCTCTCAATAGACACAGTAGAGGAGAGTACAAAGACAGTTCATCTAGTTGGTAGTCAATCTTCTGGTAAACACAACACAAGTATAAGCATTCGATCTCACTAGATGGTCACTCTCAGTAGACACAGCAGGTGAGTATACAGATAGACCGTTCATCTAGCACACTAGATCGACGAGTAGGATCAGTAAGCATACAATGATCATCTGTTAATGGGTATACTAGCACACAGTTCATCAGAGTGATAGTAGATCTTCTAGTAAACATCAGACAAGAATAATCACTTCCCTTGATCAGTATGAAGGACTCGAAGACTCATAAGGAACATCCATGGAAGAAGGTGAGAAGCCAAAGGTGAAGACAACAATCTGACTTCAATACCGGCCAACGAGTGAACGGAGAAGGTGGGTCTTTATAGTGTCCTTGGGTTATGGGGAACAGGTGCAAGTCATTAGAAGTCTGGTGAAGGTTCACTTGATTGGATGAAGGTGGTTTGTGATGGAGAACGTTGAATGGGTGAGCAGGAACGAGCCGGGGATGTGACACATATAACATTATAATGAAAGCATTCGATTGATTTCCTAACTGTTTATGTTTGTGTTGAAAAAAAACCCCCACCAAGATCGACATCTTTAGATGTTATTATTATTAATTATGTGTATGTCTCGTCAAACACGCACTCTAAACCCAGACTTTCGCTCCACTTCTAATCACGTGTACAGAATCCATTTGGGAAGTGAGCGTTTATTTATCACTATGGAGCGCGTCAGCTGACAGTCACACACCGTTAATGTTTTGAGGATTGCATAGGAGGGACGACGACACCTGTAATGAAAAGGAAAGGGAATCCCGTCGTTTTTATATTTATGTCAAAGTGTTTTCATGCCTAAATAAAATGAAAGCACAGAACAGACTCACATTTAATATCAAGGGGCAGCTCTTGGTGGTTCGGCGGTATAGGTTGCGTATAGGGAGTATTGGCTCTTTAATGTTTCTTGCCACCCTTCAGAGAAAGACTGAAAATACAGGAGAAATATGAGAAAATACCTTTACGGGATGATAGTAGGATGGAACTGTAAAATATGGGAGAATCCCAGGAAAAATGGGAGGGTTGACAGGTATGTTTATCAACCAGCAAAGCCTTTCCTGCGTACTGAGTGCTCGAATTTTCATTCAGTCCTTCAATTGGACTATATTAGTGTACTAATATAGGGAATAGTGACTGAGGGTATAGACGGTGAGCATAGACACAAAACTAGCACTATTATACTTTGGTCATTTTTGAGCAAGATGCTAATGGTCTAATCCAAGAAAATAACTGATGCTAAGCTAAAAGTGCTCCTGCTACACCCAGAGATTTTCTGTCTAAGGGATGAATTTAGTCTGGATACCCATGCATTTCACTTTTGACCGGAAACACTACAGATGTAACAAGGTTGATTAAAACACTCAAAATTCAATGAAAGAGGTGATCATCACTTTTATCTGTTCAAGTGCACAGTGTGGAGGATATCTTAGGTCTTGAGGTAATCAAATGTGAAACACAATATTTATGAGCGTTTTAAGTTGTAAATCGGTCAGATTTGACCCAAACACGACTAGAAGGTTATTAGGTTGTGAATTCATTTTAAGAAACAAATCATTTAAAATGTTTTACACTATGCTTTACATGTTTTTATTATTTTTTTGCATTAGGACAAAATGTAGAAAATGAGTGACTTAAGAAAAAAAAAGTAAAATAAATCAATTCAAAATAAATTTAAGTACAAAAGGTACATTTTAGAACTTTTGGACCCCATGGCTGGAATTGCTTAGGGCCCCAAATCACTAAATCCACCCCTGTTTATATGTTGGCTAACATATGCTAAAACACTTCTCTCAAAAACATAAAACAACTCCTGATTATTCTATTATTCCATTTTCACTGCCAGTGTAGACATAATATCTCATTCCTCTTTTAACAACACATACACACACAGTAGTAGCACATACTATCATCACACATATGATTTGTTAAAATTGCATTAGCATTCCAATACACTGCGTAACATGATCAATGTTTTTTTAACTGTCTGCTTGCCATCCAACTATCCTAACTAATGTGTTGTCAAGTGATATAATCTTAAATCTGAGCTCTGAGAAGAGACATGCAGGTTAAAAAGATCTAGTATCCTGTGCCGTATCACTTTTTAAAACAATATGTTGTGTTAATTACCATGGTAGCATGTACAAACCAATGGATACGCAAAACCAGGAAGCAACTCTGCCCACAACTTCCCCAATAAAGCTGAACTTACACTTCGGAAATCTGTTCCCAGCTCTGATAACACACACAGGCTCCAGCACATCATAACAGCTTTGCACACACACACGAATACTTTTTAATAAAAAGACACTGCCATTTCATTTTTAAAAAATAAATAAATAAATGTCTCTCAGTGGTCACCAGTTAAACTGCCACTTAGGCTAAAAACATGAAATGCATGAAAACACGCAACTGCAATTTTTTGGATTTCTCCATTTTAGATTAAATATCATTTTACCATTAAAATAGTAAGTGCAATGTGTGCAATTCTAATTAATAATTTATTAAAAACGTTTTACTGTTTCTGGGTGTGTTTAAGGTGTGTGGCATTGCCCATTAGAACAGCTGATGTTACAGGAGCTTTAAAGATTTGAGGCATGCCACACAGCAAACCCCACCCTGCACAGCTGCTCTGAGGTCTGATACTGACACAATCCTTACAGAAGATTCTGCTGAGTAAGCTAAACCTTCTCATTGTGTCACTGATGCACAACTTCACTAGAGGCTTGTCCACACACAGGCTGAGTGTTCTCCTGTCTTGCCTTTTTGTTCATTAATAAATAGCATAACTATTTAAGACACACAATAGAAACAAGAAAATTCTTAAAATTTTAGAGTGAGAGAAGTAAAAATAAATGACAAAACTGAAAGGCAAAAACTAAAAAAAGGTTCTACAGTACTTCCTTTCCCTTGGTTATGTGTCTCCTGTAAAAAAACTAATAGTAAAATGAAATAAAAATAAAATAAAATAAAAGCCACATAGAGTAAAACAAAAGGTTCTGTGCATTTTACAAATTGAAAATTTGATTTCCTTTTGGTATGTCAGTTAAAGTACAAACAGGCATACATGACAATTAATTTACATTAAATGCTGTACTCTCAAACTTGACTGATTTGGGTTCAGCATAATACATAATAAAAAAACGAGAGCAATGATTTTCACAAATGTGCCTGACCTACCAGCACAAAGTGGAAATAACATACGCAGTTCTTTCAATACTTCTGTCTAAAGACAAAGCTCTATGAGAAATGTAAATTCAATTTACAAACATTCTCATTTTCATCTGAATGAAAGAGAATGACAAATCTTTACTTACCAGCTATTCTGTCTCGCTCCATAGCTGGGTTATAGCTCCTAACAGCCACATGTGGTTTCTAGTGTTTCTCCTCCTCTCCCTTTATTTGCAGACTTCCCCTTTAGCTTTTTCCGAAAGTTTAGTCACTCTTCCTCTCTCTCTCTCTCTCTCTCTCTCTCTCTCTCTCTCTCTCTCTCTCTCTCTCTCTCTCTCTTTCTCTCTCTCTCTCTCTCTCTCTCCAATCACATTGTTTTTCTAATTTTCCCTTTCTTTCTTTCATGCACATCTTAAAAATTGCTCATTGTCTCACTGACAAGTACATTCATTGGGACTGCCCTGACATGTGCTGATCATATGGCTTCATTCGATCTTCTTTCGCCTTTCTTTTGACCTCTTTTGACACTGAAGCTTTATTGTGTCTCTGAGATGGGGATAAGCCATGTGATTCTATAAACAGCCTCATGCGCTCACCATGACAGCGAATGAGAGAAAACTTTAAACCACTGTGTTTTAAAAGCTGAAGCATCATGAATTGCTTGTTCATTAAAATTTTTTAGTATTCTGTTATATCCACTATTATATACTATTAAAGTTATTCAACTCCCTTTTAGGAGTTATTATAAGCATTGGGATTTAAAATTTCAATAAACCGCTAATTACTCTGGTATATGTTTTACCAGCAAAAGCCCTTCTTGATGCAACTCCCAGTGCATAGAAAAACCCATACACACTTGTTCACACACTATATGGACAATTTTATTTTATCCATTTCACCTTCTATCTACCTACTGTAGACTGTGGGGGTAACCAGAGAACATGTAAACTCAGAAAGGCTTCCAGACCCAGCTGGGACTCAAACCATTGAACTTCTTTTGACATCAGAATGATCTCTATCCTTCAGTAAAAGTCTAATGCCCCAAAACAATGCTCTTTTGCTTCAAAATATTTATAAAGAAATCAATAACCAATACAAATGAATTGTAAATATTAATATGTCTACCACAAAGTCTTCTGAAGAAACACAAATGCTATTTAACATATTCAATTTAGGATTGTATTCATATCCAGTATACAGAGCAGAAAGTATTCACAAATTAAATCGTTTTCTTAAAAATTATACAAATAATGCCCTAAATGACCATGTAACAGTCGTTTATTAAAAACCTTTATATATATAAAAAAAAAAAAAAAAAAAAATCATACAAGGAGAGTCTAAAAATCCTTTTGTAAGAAGAACGTTACGATTACTAAAGTAACCCTTTGTTCCCCGAGTGGGGGAACGGAAATGCTATGTGGAAACTTCCACTATGGGGATTTCGTCAGAAACCAATCATCTGAAAGAGTATAAAAACGGGCCAATGAAATGCCAATGAGTTGCCCCATACGGTTGATATACGCTACCGCCGCCGTGCTGTCCGTCCTGACCAGCACATGTTGCCCCCTCAGCACCGGTAAAAAGCGGCACAGAGCGAGAAACACTGCCAACAGCTCCAGGCAGTTGATATGCCAATGCAGCTGGGTTCCCTTCCACAGGTCCGCAGCAGCATGCCCGCAACACACAGCCCCCAACCCGTACTGGAAGCATCTGTTGAAACGACAACATGCCTGGACGCCTGACCTAGGGGCACTTCGGCCCATAGGAAGAAGGGGTCCCTCCAGGGGGTGAGGGCGCGGTGACACAGCGCAGTGACAGTCACTCGGTGTGTGCCCGCGTGCCATGCGCGTCTGGGGACCCGATCGTGAAGCCAATGCTGTAGTGGTCTCATATGGAGCAATCCGAGTGGCGTGGCCGCGGATGCCGGCTCGATTGCATGCTTTGCCAGGAGGACAGCAATCTCCTCTCGCAAGACAGGGGCGGACGCGAGGCTGACCCTGGTGAAATACACGCCCGTGAACCTGGGAGGCCATTTCGCGAACTGAATCGCATAGCCGAGTCTGATCGTACGGATAAGCCACTGCGATGGGCTGGCCCGCGCTAACCAGGCAGGCAGAGCCCTTGCAAGTGGCCCCATCTGCACGATCGCAGACGTGCCAGCGGCGGGGCAGCGTTGAGTGAGTGGGCTTACCCGGGGAGCACTGGGGTCCCACGGTAGAGCAGGAGACGAGAGACCAGCGCACCCAAACTCCAAAGGAGGGACTGAGAGTGGGAGAGACCATTCTCTCGCGCTCCGTGAGCCATTGGCGAAATGCACCGATCCTGCGAGCTGGAAGACATAGCGTCCCAGACTGGCAGTGTTCAGGCTGTCACATCCGGGGAAGGAGAAAAAAGCTCTTTCATTAGGTTTTGAGTGGCGTTGAAAAACGCCGTTGATGTTATTTGTGGAGCCCGGCCCTCCGCCGGGGAAAGAGCAAGTTCTTCTCCGGATGGCCCGTCTCAGGGACGCTTTGCGTTTACCGTACTTAGCTTTGCCCTGGGGCTGGGGCGCTGGATAACTGCGGGGTGCTCGGTGCGGACGCTTGGCCGAAGGTGCAGGCGGGAGCGCCGGAGCAGATCTTGATAACCTGCATGCTTTGGACGGGAGCTGAGGCAGACCCCGCCAGGAGGAGGCACCATGCGGACATAAATTGACCGCAATGGTGCGCTCGATCTGGGAAATTGCCTCATACCCCCTGGCTGCTCCATCATCGAGAGTGGTGAGAGCGGAGGCACACGCAGATCGGGCAGAGAAAGGTGCCCTCCAAGACTGCATGAGCCTACTGTGCACTTCCGGGAAGAAGGGGACGGGAGGTCTAGAAGGCTTCGCATTCTTAGTATCCTCCACGTAGCACCCATCTAGTCGGTCCGGCCGTGGAGCTGGGAGATAAACCATCTCCAACCCCACGGCCGAAGCAGCCTGGGAAAGCACGGCCAACATATCCGCTTCTGGATTCGGGACTGCGCTCGCCACCCCAGACGGTTCTGATAATGATAGCCCACCCTAAGATGCAATGATGGATATCTGGTCCTCGGTGTCATCAAGCGAGAGGGTGACCATCCCTAAGGATGGAGTGCTTCTCTCGCTCGAAGCTTGGATGGAGCGCGCTGAGGAGTGGGAGGTATACGAGCCGGAGGGCGGCGGATTTACTCCTACTGTGACCCTCAGATCTGCCCAAGTGCCAACCGCAGAGGGGTCAAGCCACAATCTTAGATGCGCAACAGACATGACATTGCAATGACGGCATGGACTGCCCGCGAGCACCGCATTGACGTGCTGGACCCCCAGACATGCCACGCAGTGCTCGTGCCCATCATCCGGGGACAGGGAACCACCACATCTAGAAACGCACGGTCGGAACGACATCTTTAAAAAGACGCGCTGCTCGACCGTGTTGCTCTTTTGGGAAACTTGCTTCCTTATACCAGCCGCTCTTAGAGGACCGGACCCAAAGAACGCCAGGCAAGGGTGAAGAAACCAGCTCGACCGTCTGCCCATGCGTATACACGCTCTGGACCGGGAGAAACTGCTTCTCGATCTCTCTCTGTGTAGACCGCTTGGAGAAACCCTCAATAACTCTCTCAGAAGCTCGTGAAAGGCTCTGAAAGCGAAAGGATGTCGAGCATGGCACTGGCTGCGTCTTTATAGCATGACTGATTGTCATTGACGCCAGCTGTGCACACTGACGCTGCCAACTCATTGGCATTTCATGGGCCCGTTTTTATACTCTTTCAGATGATTGGTTTCTGACGAAATCCCCATAGTGGAAGTTTCCACAAAGCATTGGAGTTCCCCATCCGAAGGGGAACTACTTTCTTCCACTATTCCTTCACATTTGCAGCTAAAGTCAGAACAGCAGAAACCGTTACTAATTCACACATGTCATTTTAGAGCTACTATTTGATTTATTCTCTAGCACAATATCTAAAGTGATAATAAAACAGGTGATTTTGCTGACATTTTAAGATTATAAGGCTGAATGGCATGAAATGCCATCAGTCTAGAGACATTTCCCAGTTTTTCTCTGTTGCAAATTTGGAATATCACAATAATTATCCCAGAAAAAAACAACGCAAAAGCAACGCAAAAACCTTTTTGCGATGAGAAAAAAATGCTAAACATAAGCGGGCATTTCTTCTTTCTTTCTTTTTACTGACCTAGTCTGCAGAAACAAAACAGGAAACTCATTAAAAACAAACAGATGGCCAACCAAAAAGTAACTCAAAGTTATACAAAGAGTGGCCAACACAAAATACATACATTTCTGATATGTGAGTCCCATCTCACGCTCAATACACTACAATTACTATGATTTAAAACAGCACTACAACATACAAAAGAGAAAGATCAACTTAAAATGTCACTTTCTGGTTTTATAATGATTTGATCAGCTGTAGTTGGGAATTACGTCTCTTCTAATGGTTTATTATCGGTCTCTGTCGCCATCTTGTGGATGGACAACGTCTACCATCTTTGCTCTGCACAGTATGACAGGCTGATGGGTGCCTCAAAAGTATGTTATGTTGTCCAACAGCTGTCAAACTGTAATGAGTTTATTGATCTGCTGTCACTCTATGTGGACGGAGTAATACAAAAGGGTGAGGAGGCTGTACGAGTTCTGACATTGCAGAATATCGCATATATATATTTATAAATATACATATAAATATACATATATATGTCACAATTACCAGCGATCCAGGCTTGTAGATCACTGGGAGTCATTCCCTTTCATTCGGATTACAATCCCATCCCCATATGGACTACAAAACCTGTCATACACCTCACACACCTGTTATGGTTTTCTGCTGATGACACACAGACACACACACACATAGAAACACAGCTGAAGATCATCATTGATTCATTACCTGGACTATAAAGACAGCACACACACATGCATCTTTGCCAAAATCTTGTTTATCTGTTGTGAACATTATAATGTACTTCTCTTGCCTTGCCGTGTTTAACCTCTGCCTTGTCTGTTTATTCATGCTGTTTGCCGCCAATACTGACCTTTCGCCTGTTCTTCGACCACAACTCAGGGTTCTCTTTATGTATCTTTTTGACCCTGTTGACATGACAGAAGACTGGATCCAGCAGCCATTAAAATTATGCATCTCAGTCAGGGGGAACCGTCCATTGAGGAGTACATAGAGGACTTCATTGAGGTAGCCCATTTAACATTTATAGACGATTTATGTTAATTGATATTCTTTTGCAGTGGTTTATCTGAGCCCAGTTATTCATATATGCCCCTACACGAACCCCACTGGACATTAGAAAATTACATTGACCTTTCACTCAGTGGGTCCCCTTTCACCGAAGGGCAAGATGGAGGAAACTCCTAAAAGTTGTTTTGGTGAGCAATAGACATCAATACCCGCTGGCGATGGGGCTTGCTGCAGAACCCAGTAGTACCGTTATGCTGGCATCACCTATACTCCTGTCTCCTGTTCAACAACCTAGATCACAGCCAGTTTACAAAATGGCCATTGATAGTCCAGTCAAGCACAAAATGCCTGCCTCCAGTCCACCAGCTCAAAAAAATGGCTGCAGCCAGACCTCCAGCTCAATAAATGGCTGCCTCCAGACCTTCAGCTCAGAAACTGGCCACAGTTATTCGCCAACTCACAATATGGTTACCTCCAATCTGCCACTGGTTCAGAAGATGGTTTCTCGTTCCAAGTTTTGCCGTGTCATAGTTCCTGTCCTGGTTCTGAAATACCACTACCTGAGCCACCACCACCTGAGTTGCTTGAGCTGCTGCCACCACCGGAGCAGTTACTGCCATCTCTAGAGCAGCCAGATCCTCTGTCACTGCCAGAGCTGCCAGATCCTCCATCACTGCCAGATCCTCCATCACTGCCAGACCTGCCAGGTGTTCCAGAGTCCCACAAATGGCCAGAGCCGCCTCCAGAGTCAGTGCCAGTGCCTCCTGAACCAAAGCCTCCCGATCCATTGGGGTTATCTGAACTGTCAATGTCTACTGAACCAAAGGTCCATGCTCCAGGCCCTTCACAGCTCCACGCTCCAGGTCCTACACAGCTCCATGCTCCAGCTCCTCTACAGCTCTACGATCTAGGCTCACCAACGTGCATGCTCCTGGCCCTCCATCCCTCCCCCTATTCCTCCTCTGCTCCACCTCCCTCCTGGCCTGTATTTTGAGCGTCTGGATGCCGCTCTTAGAAGGGGCTCTGTCACAATCACCAGTGATCCAGGCTTGTAGATCGCTGGGAATAATTGACTTTCACTCGGATTACAATCCCGTCACCATATGGACTACAAATCCTGTCATGCACCTCACACACATATGTTCTGGTTTTTCACTGATCATCATTGACACAAACGCAAACTCTTTTAAGGTACTGACCCAATTTCAACAACGCCTTTTCTTCAACAATGAAGCTTTCTAAGGTGAGCATGCAAAGAGTTCATGGCAGTAGAGTGCATTGCCTATAGTTTTCTCTGTGACAACTGTAACTGTTGCTTCCGGGTCTCTTTGTAGCTCTTTCCGAGTGGTCCTTGACTTGGTTCTTGGATTACTCTTCTGATTAACCTTCTGACTCTCTGATCAGAAATCTTATGAGGAGCTCCTTTGCATGGCAGGTTGATGGTCAAGTTTTTTCTTTCCACTTGCGTATAATGGACCTAATGCTGTTCACAGGAACAATTGGGAGTTGTGAAATCCGTTTGTATCCAGTGCCACTTTTATGAATCCTAACAATCACTTTGTGAAGGTCTGGGGACAGCTCTTTGCCTCTACCAATCATGAGATGTTTGTAAACTTACATTCAGAGGTAGGTAAGGCTTTTCTAACTAATCAGCCTGCAAGAACCTGGCTGATTCTATTTTGCACAAATAAGAGATTAATATGAAATTGCTTTATCGTTGTATGTTCAATACTTTTTTTCTTCTCCTATTTCACTTTATAGAATATAACTTTTTTTTAATGGATTGTAATGTTATGTCTTTATTTGTGAAGATTTCTTGAATTAATACCAACATCTGGTCCAATTTTAATGTGAATTGTTGCAAATGTGTTTAATAACAAAAAAAAAGTTCACGTATTGAATACTTATTTCCCCCACTGTATGATATATATATATATATATATATATATATATATATATATATATATATATATATATATATATATATATATATGTGTGGCATGGAGAAGCATGGTGTCTGGCTACCACAGATTCTCTGATAACACAAAACGTCACTAGAGTTAATAGCACAGTAACAGAGATATTTATATAATCATATTCTGGGCACATAGCCATCTGGCTTTGTGGGATGAGCAGCAGTTAAAACAGGGAAGGCCCCAAGCTTTTATCAGTACATGGAAGAGACAGTGGAGATCTCTGCCATACCTTTCAGCACTGCCTTCAAGCCTGATTCACACAACACAATCTCCTGCAGCATGTCATCCAAACACATTCCTCTTGCATGAATAAACATTCTGTAAACACACATGTACTCCCATATACATTTGCTGCTGCTGTTTTTTTTTTTTTAGAAAAGCAAGTGGACATGAGCACGTGTACAAAGGCATCCATGCGCAAAACAGAAATGCAGATAAATCCACAAATAGCACAGCATCAGTGTAACTAAAGGGGGATATGCTTTATAGCCTCAAACACTCTGACCTACAAGCATGACTCAAACATGCACATTTTATTATATAAGCGCATAGTGTTTATTCACTAGAATAGCTAGCTCTGATGGCCGGGCTGCAGGGCAGTGACGTTTACTGAAGCAAAGGAAGTAAAAAGAATGAGACATACATAAGAGATAAAAGGATGTGATGGAGTGATTCAAGGAACAGAGTTGGGAAATAAGTGGACTTTCTTTTTTATATGTGCATTTAAGAAAAAGTGAAAATAACAGTAATTTTATTAAAATGTCAAATATTCTTCAAAGTCATGGAATTTGTTTTCTTCGAATGTGAGTTGTGTCGTTCCTTCGCTTGACCCTGTCTTTAATGAATGGTGAGGTCTGTAACAAGTGCAGACTGGTTTCCTCTGTCTGATGGCTGCCAAATGTTCTACATTTCCAGATGTCTATTAATAAAACACTTGGCCTGATGGTCACCAAATGTGATAAGAGAGGCATACATATTGTAAGATAAGCAGGAGTAATATTTTTCCCCCTGTGTAGTATGATTTCACTCTGAATCTTTGTTAAATGAGCTCCGAAAATATTGAACAATTAGAAAAAAAAATCTCAGTATGACAGCAAAAATGTGGCCTGAAGAAAAGTAAGTACCATTTTCTTAGTTTTCCATCTTTCTTAAATAGATTTTCTAATCAGGCAATAAAATTAGACTACAACAGAAATAATACTGTGATGGGATATGTATTTGTATATCTGTTTTAAGAACATAGTTACATAGAAACATAGAAAACATAGTTACATGGAAAACCGTTTCATTTTCATAAAAAAAAAAAAATAATAATAATCTTTTATATCTTTATTATTTAGATGTCAGAAATTGTAATTTTCAGAAGTGGAAAATTCTCATTGATGTGAATAATGAATTATTATTATTGTTGAAATTAAGTTTGGTATATGTTATATTTCACATATTTATTTATTTTTTTACTTTACAGAAAGTATTTTTTACTTTACAGAAAGTATTTTTAAACTCATTTAAATGTGATATTTACTCAATTAAAGCTTGATGTTAAAATATAAGTTTTTTTGTTTATGCGCAGGTTCACTCACAGTATCTTTTCATCTAAAAGTGAAATGTGTGGCTGTTTGTAGTTCTACAATCAACCACCAAACAGCAACTGAAATCTACCTTATCAATCCACAAGGTTAATCACCTATACAAATACAAGAGCACCTGAAAGACAAAGGTGTATGGCGGTTGCCAATTTCTCTTAAATATTGTTTGTACATTTGTCTAAATCTCTATTAGAAAGCACTACTCTTTTGAGAGAATCCAATATGTGTGGCATGTCAGCATATCTAGATGCGGATTAGACTGCATTAATATTGTACTGGTGTGCCTTAGGCTGGCCACAAAAAAAGCTCTTAAATGTGCAGTTTTATCACACAATGCATTTTGCAAGTTTTGAGTGAGTGTGCAATTTGAATATTTACTGCTGAAAAGTTCACGAGAGCTGTTTCATATGAAATTAATGTTCATTTCTTTGCCATAGGCCATCTACAAAAGACATTTATGCGTATTTGACTGTCCAGCCAATTGGCCTCACACAAACTATCAGAAACTCTCAGTGAAGCTCATCTGCATGCTCCTCATCCTCATCAGAGTCTTGACCTGGCTGCAGTTTGTTGTTGTAACCAGTAATTAATTAAAATTATTAGTTACAGTTAAAAGTTACGGGTGTCACAATGGCGCATTGAGTAGCATGATCGCCTCACAGCAAAAAGAAAATGAATGAATAAATGATGAGTTACTAGTTACTTCTCATAAATAGTAACTGAATTACATCAATGTAAAAAGTAACTATTTGCCATAGAAAGCAGAGGAAACTTTTTATGTCAAAAACTTGGGTGCCACCAATATTATATATTCCAACTGATAATAACAAATACATACAATCGTTCTATTGCAAATAAACATAACATTACAACCAGTAGACTTACCATAGACTATTAAATGCATATTTTCCTCATTAATGTACACACAGCACCCCATTTTACAGGAAAACACAGAATTGTTAACTTTTTGCAGATTTATAGAAAAAAAAAAAGAAAAAATTAAATATTGCATGATCCTAAGTGTTCAGACCATTTACTGTGACACTCATATATTTAGCTCAGGTGCTGTCCATTTTGATCACCCTTGAGATGGTTCTACACCTTCATTTGAGTCCAGCTGTGTGTGATACACAACTGTCTATATAAGACCTTACATCTCACAATCCATGTCAGAGCAAATGAAAATCATGAGGGGTTCAGAGACAGAATTGTGGCAGAGCACAGATCTGGCCAAGGTAACGAAGGCTGCATTTACACTGCAGATCTTGATGGTGAATTCCGATTTTGTGAATGTATCTGATTTTTTTGATAACCTGCTTACATCATCTTTTAAAAGTGACTCGTATCTGATTGTCTGCATTTACACAGTACACGGCAAGGGAGCAATAACCAGGAAAAAAAAAAGAATAATAATTAAATAATTAAATTAATAATTAAAAAGCACCCTTTTTTCTGTTCCTGTTTGCAGGGATTTATTTTTTTTATTTATTCTTTTTGACAAGCTATTTCACTATAGTTTATGACAGAAAAGTTCTCATTTGGCCATCCTCTTTTAATCTAAGCCTTTTTAAACCAGTAGGAGTCTTAATGTGATGTCCATGGCGTGATTTATGCACGTGATGTATGCAATAGTTTTATATTATTTCAAGAGTTCACTCTTAGCTGATGATTGATAATAAAGCTTGTTTGGCATGCTGTCCCGGGAGAGAGACCTGAGCTTATAACATCCTCGAACCCTGGGCTCCCTCCCAATGCAGGGCGAGAGGGGAGTTTGAGCTCAGGTAGATTTCGATGACTCCCCCCTTGCTTATTGTAGCTAAGTGTCATATATGGATGCTGAGAAGAGGTGTACTCAGAGCTTGGCTAAAAATATTTTGGATTCATTGTCTAGAGTGCTTGTTTTTGAACTGTGGGAGGAAACCGGAGGACCTGGGAAAAACCTACGCGAGCACGGGGAGAACGAGCAAAACTGTGCACAAAAATGTCGCCATGTTTGGAAGGGAATTAAACCAGGGGCATTCTTGCTCTGAGGCAACAGTGCTAATCACTGGCCACCATGTCGCCCGTTTGAAAGAAGGGAAAGTAGGGTTGGATGAGGGGGTTTCTTCAAGACGTAGATGTTGAGATGAGAAAACTCTGGTTATTTATAGTGAGTTAAGAATCGTTTGATAGGATAATTAGTCATGAGCTACGCTGGAACAGCTGTGAACAATCATAAGCACGTGATCCTCTAGAAATTTGTTTATAAATAAACTTCACTTCAAGAGTTCACACTTAGCTGATGATTGATAATAAAGCTTATAAGATCCTCGAGCCCTGGGCTCCCTCCTGTTGCATGGCGAGAGGGCAGTTTGAGCTCAGGTAGATCTTGATGACTCCCCAAAGAAGCCTTTTACGCTCGGGACAGCAGCCGCGTATTGAAGAAACCCCCCAAGCAGGCATATAACAATGCTATATCCGGCTGTTGGATATAACTTTGTGGAAGATGTTAGAGGAGAGATGCTCTTGCTAGAGCCAAGTTGGAAAGCGACTCCGCGGGAGTCTAGGTAGTGGCGTGGGAGGGGCTGGGAGTGACTCCTGCGGGGTATGCGGGGCTTCCGCAGGAGTCAGGAAAGTTTTTTGGGCAGTGACAGGGGTGTGAGTTAGAGGGGGGTATGGAACTCCTGCGGGAGTTAAAGCTAGGGGGACTCCGTGGGAGTCAGAATTGGGGAGTGAGGGCCTGTGTGGAAGAAGGAAAGGATAGTAGATGACTCAACACTAGAAGAAAGAAAGGTAGCAGAAAACTTGTGCTGAAGGAAGAAAATTAGCGGAGGAACTTGATGCTGTAATAGGAGGGGGAGGGGGGGGGAAGAAATGAGAGGAAAAGATTTGGGGGGAGGGGGGAAGCAGAAGCACTCAACACTGTAAGAAAGAAAAGGACACTGGAACTGGACACTGAAGAGAAAAGAAGCGGAGGGACTCACGCTGAAAAGAAAAAGAGGGAGGGGGGGGAATTAAGGAATTGGGGAACGAAAAAAAGGGGATTAGAAGAAAGGGGGGGACGGAAGAGCGGAATTATTTAAAGCTGGAAGTAGAAAAAGAAGGGGCTATTAAATGCCAGAAGGGAGATAGAAAGAGGGGCTGAGGACCTTGAGGCCGGAAAAAGTAACAGAGTGGGGGGTGGGTGAGACTCCTGACGTCCTCCTAGTCGAGCTATGGGGGGGCAGGGTCTAGCAAGAGATGGAAGAAGGAGGGGGCAGTGAGGGCTCTTGCTAGCATGTGGCTGCTAAGGGTAGGTCTGGGAATGGGCTTGGCAGGACCCCTGCGGGGGTAGAAGCTCTGTGTGACTCCAGCGGGAGTTAGAGCTGTGGTGGGCAGGAGAGGAGGGGAAGCGGACTATAGCTCGCGCTTGAGAGGATGGAAGGAAGAGAATATGAAAGGTAGCTAAGAGGCTAAGAGGGGAAATAGGAGGAAATGGCAGAGTCGTGCTCGTGCCCTTGAACTCTGGTGGTTGAATGTCGGCTGGAGGGGATCAGCTGGGCTTCCTTGAGATGGTAATGGCTGAGGCGGATGTATGAATTGAAGGCGTCGGAAGACCAACGTCCGAGGGTCTAAATCTGTTGTTGGGAGACCCCATGGTGCGCTGCTTTGGACACCTTTAAGGAGGAGGGTGGTTTGGGAATTAGTGATGGTGTCTGAGGGGGCCCCGTGGATCAGTTTATGGAAGAACTGGATCCCACTGAGGTAGCTTCTGATTGAGCTGGCTTGGATGTTTTTTGCTATGTGTAGGTGGGAGATAAATTAGGTGATGGAGAGGAGGGAGAAATCTGGAAATTATGTTTTGTAAAGGGAGTGAAAGTGTTTGAATGAACTCCAAGCAATAAGATAATACTGGAGGGTTCTAGGACCTATAGCCTGGAGAATGAGGGATACGGAGGTTGTATGGAGGTGATAAAGGGGGTGGTTTATGGCAATATCATTTCTGAATAGTGAGTGACTGGTGTTGGATGGGGATCTGCCTCTGGAGCCAATCGGCAAAACTTCTGATAGAATCTGGTTTCTTGCTGAAGTAGAGATGGGGGAGGTTTCATAGCTAGAGCGTTCGACGGCATGGGAAGGGGCGTGGCTGTGGAAAGAGGGAATGGGGGCGTGGTGCGGAGGTTTGTGTAGGAAGGGTGAACTGATGAATGGGATCGGTGCTGGACTGTGCAGGGGGGAGTGAAGGAGGCAAAAAGGAGGGGGGGACTTGAATAGAGGGGGGTTGTTTTAGAGGCATAGAGCGAAAAGCAGAGGGTTGAGGAGGGAGGGAAAAGGGTTGGGTTTGGGGAGGAGCTGGAGTAATAGGAATGTTAGGATGAAAATGGGATGCAGAAGTAGATAGGATATGAGGGCTAGGCAGAGTTTGAAAAAGTAGGGTATAAAGGAAGGGAAGAGTTAATGTTCTGGCTGGTTTCCAGGTGTTGGATGGTGAGTGACGTGGCTTGTGGAGACTGGGTGTCCTAGGGGCGTGGCCTTGGAGGCGTGTGGCTTGCTGTGTGCTTCTGTTTGTTTTTCTTTTTTCCAGGTTAAGAAGGGTGAGGATACGGAGTAAAGCGAGAGTTTGTTTTCTGGGTGGTTTGTCTTGTTGGTGGGGTGAGAGGGTGGTACGAGTCTGAGGTGGCATTGAAGTAAAGTTTGAGGAGTGGAGCGTGGATGCCGAGACCAGACAGGAGCTTTCGGAGTTCAGTGATGGTGATTCTCTAGGCTGGTCGGACGGAGGAAGAGGTGGGTGAAATGTTTTGGTGTCTTGCAGCAGTGTCCTTGAAGGCGTATTCTTGCAGTGTAAGAGCGAGTCAGGCGGTGGGCTCTTGCTTGAGCCGCGAGCTCGGCCTTTAGGGCTGTGTGGAGCTGGAAGTTGTTGAGCCGCCACTGCTGGTGATCCGGGAAGAGCGATTTTATCTGAGAGGTTGTAGATGTTGGCTGGATCATTGTCGGTATTATTGCCGTTGTTGTTGTTGGAAGATTCTAAGGGCCCATACATTTATTGCTAAGGTAGAGAGGGGGGGTGGTTTCATAGCTAGAGCGTTAGACGGCATGGGAAGGGGCGTGGCTGTGGAAAGAGCGATACCAACTCCCCCAACCCCAAGTCATCCCCCCCCCCCCGCTCTTCACTTTCAGCCTCGATACCAACTCCCCCCGCTCTTCACTTTCAGCCACTATATCAACTCCTCATGCACACATCCCCATCTGAGCTCCAGAGATGCAGTTGGGAGATAGGAAAAAAGTTGTAGAAAGTCAACCATCACTGCAGCCCTCCACCAGTCTGGCTTTATGGCAGAGTGGCCCAATGGAAGCCTCTCCTTAGTGGAGTTTGCTAAACAAAACACCTAAAGGACTCCAAGATGGTAAAAAATAAGATTTTCTGGTCTGATGAGACCAAAATAGAACTGCTTATCACCTGTCCAATAAAGTCCTAACAGTGAAGCATGGTGGTGGCAGCATCATGCTGTGGGGATGTTTTTCAGCAGCAGGGACAGGACGACTGGTTGTAATCAAGGGAAAGATGAATGCGGACAAGTACAAGGATATCCTGGATGAAAAGCTTCTCCAGCGTGCTCTGGACTTCAGACTGGGCTGAAGGTTTACCTTCCAACAAGACAATGACTCTATGCACACAGCTAAAATTACGAAGGAGTGAATTCACAACAACTCTAAGACTGTTCTTGAAAGGCCTAGCCAGAGCCCTGACTAAAACCCAATTGAGCATCTCTAGAGAGACCTAAGAATGGCTGTCATCCAGTGTTTACCATCCAACCTGACAGAACTAGAGAGGATCTGCAAGAAGGAATGACAGATGATTCCCAAAACTAGGTGCAAAAGACTTGCATCCTTCCCCAAAAAAGATTCATGGCTGTATTAGATCAAAAGGGTGCTTCTACTAAATATTGAGCAACCATGTGATATTTCAGTTTTTCTTTTTTAATAAATCTGCAAAAATGTCAACAATTCTGTGTTTTTCTGTATATGGGGTGCTGTGTGTACATCGAGGAAAAAAAAGAACTTCTCGAAAATGAATTTAGCAAATGGCTGCAATATAACAAAGAGTGAAAAATTTAAGGGCGTCTAAATACTCTCCGTACCCACTGTATATTTTAGAGTGCATACTTTATATTTTATATTAAATTCATTAGTGCTCACAATATAACAAGCTTAACAAGTGCTATCACCATAACACTGAACAAAAAAATATAATTTTTTGTATAAATTATAAAAAATATATATGTATAATTTATTATTATTATTTTATTATTCATTTATTTATTTATTTTTCAGCTTGCAAAAGCTTTATTTAGTAGTATTTAGCCATCCCTCTAACTCCTGATCTTTGGTGCATATTGTGTTCCGCTGAGTTCAATTACAGCAAATGATATATCAATTACATAATGCTACATGTAAATGTTATTAATTAATTTAATAGGGAAAACAGAATTTGTCTGATTGGATTCCATTTGAAATGCACAGCGATACTACGAGGAGACCCTGAGGCCCATTGTTCCATGAACATCATCTTGTGTTGCAGCATGATAATTCTCTTCTTCTGTATAGCCTCATGTTGCGGGGAACTGTACACAATTCCTGGAAGCTGAAAACATCCCAGCATTCTCACTGGACGTGTCAACCCATTAAGCATGTTTGGGATGCTCTGGATCTGCTTATACAAAAGGCGGTTGCAGTTTCTACCAATTTCCAACAAGTTCACACAGCCATTGAAGAGGAGCAGACCAACATTCCAACAGGCCACAATCAACAACCTCATTGACTCAAATGCGAATGAGATTGTGTTGTGCAGTGTAAAGCAAATGTGGTCACATCAGATACAGACTGGTTTTAAAACCCCCATATCTGAACACACTAGTTCCTTATTATATTATTATATAAAACTTTTATTGACTCGCAGTTAAATTACATATTAAATTTGAAATACTTCTTTGAACATATAAGGCACTAAATAATCTTGGATTTCACACTTGTTTGACCTTGTTCATACCTGCTCATACTTTAAGATCATCCTCTGTTTTGGATTTCTTTGTGATTCGTATTAGGTCTGTAGAGCGTAATGATTTTTATTGTTAATGTTGTTTACTGTGTAAGGTGACACTGAGTGTCATAAGATACACCTATAAATAAAATGGAATAATAATTAATATTAATTAATAATAATGTGACATTTGAATACTAATAATATTGTGCAATGTTTCCCTGTCTTTCATTGATCATAGCTACTCAGCTTGCTAAAGGCAAATTTAACTAGCAGCAGGACAGAGACTGACAATATCAAAGCACCAAACATGACTATGAACCAAAGTGACAATTAATTAAAATACACTTTAGAAATTGTTACTTAATGTACAATTTATTTTTACGTTTCAAAAAATTAAGCATATTTTTAAATATTACCATGGGACCATGATTTTAAATGCAGTACATTCACAAGAAATATAAAGTCTAGTATTATCCGTATCCAAAAAAAAAAACAGATTTTCTTTACTAGAACAGGTAATTTTTTGGAGTGTAGCATTTTGAAATCACCTGAACTGCAACATATTTCTAACCCTATTAATTTAATATCACAAAATAACATTAATCATGGCTGAGAAACTGAATGTGTGTCAATGTGTGTGTCATTTTATGTGTTAAGCTTAAATGTTTTGTGCAAATAAGAATGCAAACGTAAAGCTTTATTGAAAATGGTTGTTGTTAAAAACAAACAAAATAGTATTTTATTTTATATATCTGTGATAATAAACATACAGTCGACGCAGTGGCGCAGTAGGTAGTGCTGTCGCCTCACAGCAAGAAGGTCGCTGGTTGTCCGTAGTGTATGAGTGTGAAGAATGTGTATGGATGTTTCCCAAAGATGGGTTGCAGCTAGAAGGGCATCCGCTGCGTAAAACATATGCTGGATAAGTTGGCGGTTCATTCCGCTGTGGCGACCCCGGATTAATAAAGGGACCGATAAAAGCCGAAAAGAAAATGTATAAATGAATGAATAAACATACACTAAATGGGCCATGGAAAAGCCTCAGGAACAGTCCCCTAACATCTGGAATTAGTGTGTTTGGCTAAAAAATCATGCTTAATGACTAACAATAAGTAAAAAACAGCATAACACCATGACCTGCTTGTCTCCATCTGTTCAAAAGCAAACATCAGGCATTAGCTCCATGCTTCATAAGAGCTAATTTATAATTAACATAAGGCCCGGCAGCATCTGGTGTAATTGCAAGAGAGAGTAGATTAATTTAGTTAGAGAATATATAGATAAATAAATGCAATCAATATAATCATGATTATTGTCATGTCCAAATAATTATATTAAACATAATATTCCAAGAAAACATAATATTCCTAGCTCATAGAAGTGGGAATCACACCTTGTTGCAATGTTAATTCCCCTCTTACAAAAGAGAAAGTGAACTTCCTCAATCTCAGATTTGATGAGATTGAGGTGGCTTGGTAGTGTTGACGAGCGCAGGCAGTGCTAAGAGCCGCAGAAGAGCAGCGAGCCTTTTGGGAACTAGTGTGGAGTACCGTGGAGGAGCTTCAAATGGAAACTTTTGTTTTAAAATATTAATTTACATTAAAATATTTGTTTACAGAAGATACAAGAAATGCACTGTTTAAATACTGCTTATTTTCTACATTTAATATGAAAAACATTGAAAATAATTAGTTTTGTTTCCAAATGTGCGTTATTTATTTATTTTCACTTTTGTTCACTATTTTTACTGTTGGTTTTAGACAATGTGTGTTTTAATTTCAGTTGATCAACGCTGATGTTCAATAAATAATCATAGAGAGGAGATGATAGAGTGTGTTTCCTTCAATTATTTTAAAATCAAGTAATGCACCCTTCATTCAAAAATCTCTCACTCGTAATATGTGATTTACTGTAACCGTAAACTTTTCCTTGAACTATAAGGGCAAAAAATAAAAAAAAATAATAATAAAAAGACTCATTCATTAATCATAATCAAGTTAAAATATTCAATTAATCAAGATTTTAATTTTAGGCCAAATCGCCCAGCCCTAGACTGAAATGATGTGGCAAGAACTTTTCAAAAATTCCTCCAAAATGATCTGAGAAACTGATAAATCATACAGAATATGATTACTTGAAGAAATTACTCCTACAAGTGGATCTACAGTATGCATCTGACTAAAAGAATTTAATCCATGGATTGTCAATTTTTCTGTAAAATAAATAATGACACTATGTGACGTGTTAGATGTTAGTCATCTAAAGTTTTATCTTCCAAATTTTAAGAGCTGAACAAACTAGATTTTTTATGTTCTAACATTTTCACATGTCTATTTAGATGCCCTATTGGCACATTTTACTGACACATTGCAAGCACAGTGCAGTGAGTGTTTTCAGTTTATAAATATGGAAGCTGAGCGTAAATGCCCATGCAATGCATTGTGAGATTACAAGTGGCACAAAGAAAGCATTGAGAGCATCGGAAAGGATAAAGATGTCCTCGCTGCAGTCTGTAGCACAATGACATAATAGTAAGGTAAATTACTCATACTTGATCAGTTCCAATACGTAGTGGACATTGTAACGCCCATGCTCCTGTGACGGTTGGGTTTACTGTTGGGGTTGGTGTAAACGTTAATAACTGTGATGATTAGGTTTAGGCTTGTGGTAGGTGTAGAAGTGTAACTGACAATGTCATAGGTAATTTAATAGTTAATATAATGATAAGTCTCACTTCTAGCAACAACTGCTGGCGCTTGTACATTCACTTTGTATTGGACCTGATCAAGTATGTCATCAAGCTGCAGAAAGAACAAATTCGAAATGTTGGCCATTATTCAACTTCATGTAACTGTTAAGAAAAAAAGGCCATGAGGCAACCAATTGCTGTGAAAAATAGACAAGGCAAGACACTGACTTATGTTTTGAGTGTATGGGGAACTTGATTACTGAGCTGAAATCTAGGCTAACTATGAGAATGCATGCCTTCATACTCTCAGTATACCATTGAAACATGTATGCCTGTTTATGCATTGATCATTTCTTGCAAGTGTGATATGCGATGTTATAAATGTGATATACATGTAAACATGCTATCTTCCACCTGATTAAAATAGGCTTGCTCAGCTGTATATTTGACATGCCCCTGAGCAGTAGCATTATAGCATTGCCAGCAGCACTGAGCATGGATTTGACACTAGTGCAAATACACTGTAAGGGTAAACTGAATCTATGTTGCTGCTTTTGGGTGTAGAAAATAATTTTATCCAATAAAAAAATGTAGAAGATACTGGTAGATATGGCATGATGGTAGATAACCCTATACATCATTGAAAGTGTAATCTAACAAAAATGCACACTGACAATTATATTTATTTTATCAATGATGAATATACTTTAATTTTAACAAAGTAGGCTATGACTTTATTTCTTACTGACTTTTTTGTCAGACATCACCTCTATATTACAGCTATATACATTAGCTTTCTTTAAAATATTTTCTGTTGGGTACAGCAGTAGAAAAAAACTCAAAGGTTTATAACCACTGAAGGGTGAGTAAACAATGAGCAAATTTTCATTTTGGGGTGAATTAGCAATTCGATGTCAAAATATATTGAAAATATATTGAGGCTTTTGTGCATTTAACAATAACTGCCATATATATTTGTTTTTACTTGTTTCAATAGTTTTTTTTTTGTTGTTGTTTTTTTCACTTTCTAATTGAATTCAACATTGAGGAATATAGGTCAGCTGGATTCAAGCTTGAGATTATTAATAGAATTTGAAAAAGCCACGAAAGGAAAACATATAATGTGTATAACCAAATCCTGCAGATTGAAAGAAAGAAAGAAAGAAAGAAAGAAAGAAAGAAAGAAAGAAAGAAAGAAAGAAAGAAAGAAAGAAAGAAAGAAAGAAATCTTACTACAATTTCGCACCATCGCCCACAATGCCAGCCCTTTTAAACTCTACAGCTAAAAGCTCAGGATTAAACTCTTACCTTGATGTGAAGTAGTCTTCTTCATCTTCAAGAAATAACCACTTGAATGTTTTGTTGAATCTGTTTTATATTGTTTTCTTTGTTTATGTAAATATTTACGCGATAAGTGTCTTGGCGTCCCTTTATTGGTTCACGTGTAATCCGCGCGCAGCTCTTGTTATCCAGGGTTGTGGCGTGCCAGAATGCATCTTCCACTTGTCAAACAGAGTATGAGGCATGAGAGCACAAAGTAGGGCGCGTGCATACGGACCCATTCGCCATGAACGCGCATCGTATACACTGCTTAAAGAATAACAGGTTCTTGGTAGCTTCGAAACAATTAAATGTTATTTTATTTTATTTAAAACATGCATTTATGCCTTATATTTATTACTTTATTTTTCTTAAAATAAAATAAATAAATTCTATTCAATTTGCTTTAAATTTACAGCAGCTTATCGATTTTAAGCTGAAATCAAGATCCTTGGTCAATGGCAATGAGCAGCCAATGTTAACTACTGTATGCGAGATGCGAGTAAAAAAATAAGACTATTCTGTTTATTTATTTATTTACTTCTGATTTTATTAAATTTGACTGAAACGTCTGAAACAAGCTACTTTCTTTGACCAAAAGATGTCGCAATTGTAATGTAAATTAAAACAATCCCTCCTAAAACGTTTTCCATCAATTATGCGCTTCATAAATAAATAAATTAATAATATTTATTGTTTTTTATTTTATCATAGTCTAAACACACACCAAAATGTATAAACAATGGAAATAAATACATTTATTAATATTATCAAATAAAACAGTTTACAGTTGCTTTCCTGATATGCAGGAATGTTTACACAATCTAAAATATATAATGGCTTTTTATTACCATTCCTTCATCTATTCAATTCAATTCAAGTTTATTTGTATAGCACTTTTCACAATAATCATTGTTTCAAAGCAGTTTTACAAAAAGTGCACATTATTGTATTACAATTAAAATCAGAATAGTTAAGACGTTGTGTATAAGTTTATTTAAATAGTGCTATTGAAATAAAGATGACTTGCCTTGACTCGACTTTTCAAGTTAAAAAATTAAAATGAAAAATTAAACATATATCATTAAAAAAAATAATAAATGCTTATGCCTATTGTCAGTTGGTCTCAGTCATGTTATTTGTTTCCAAGCAAATGGATTTGAATTGATGAGGCTCAAAGTTGAATTAATACAAATTTCAAAGCTATATCAAATCAGCCTTTTGTCTAATTTGATTAACATCGTTATATTATTTAAAATTTGTTGTTCTATAAATAATATTTTATGCAAATAACAGTATTTAATAGTATTTTGTATTGAAAAATGGTCTGTGTTTGTAGTGGTGATTGACTGTTGGCATTACATTGTTCAATCACAAAATGGCTATATGATCATGAAGTCTACCCTAAAGACTTATATTGAAAGTAAGTAAAGATAAATCCCTTTAAATGTTAAAAGGAGACATTGCTTTCTTCAGCAGAAATTAAACACATTGCTTTATTCTTGTATAAAGGTAATTGCAGTGTCTTAGTCATTCATGGGACAAATATTGATGAACTTCTGCTTGTGGCAAAGTAATACAAACTTGATTTTGCTTTGATTTTGAATTGTTTTCACTTAAATATTACAATTCTAATTCAATACAATAGTGAATTATTTTGTTACAGTGCTCAGCATAAAGGAGAACAAATATAAATAAATAAACAAACAAACTTGCCTTGCCTTACATAGGCTTTTGCTCAGCTTTTAATACAGTTAACTGTGGTGGAAAAAAGTCATTTCTCACACAAGGATTTTAAAGACACTGCGTTTTATTGTTATTATTATTATTTACACATTTGTGCATTGTACTATTATATGAAGGCAATATCGTGGGAGTACAGGTAAACAAGTCAGAGATCCACCTGCATTCTAATGCACAGTACCTCTTCACCTAATGATTATACTTACTATAAGAGGCTCATCCTGTCAGTTTACCAGTGTCCAGTCTACCATTCAAAAAGTCTGGCACTAGCTAGTTTATAGGAAAAAACTGCACTGTTAAGCACCTATCATCAAGAATTAAACCGACATTTGAGTCGCAATGGCCATTTACGATGATACAGTGGGCCTGGAGGCCTTTCTTCAACAACCTAACCACATTTCCAAGAAATTATTCACTTGTCAGATTCCAGAAGCCACTCCTCTCCCTCACCTGCTGCCTGATATCCAGTACCAGGGCCAATGCAACGACTACACTTGGCCTTTCAAGATGAAAAGCGCATGCTAACTGGCAAAATGAGCTTGTCTGTACTCAGCTTATTCTGGCCATTTTATCCAACAGTGTGCTGTGAAAGCCCTGCTTCCAGTGCTAAGTATTGTCTATATGAGAACCGGAATAATAAAACTTTCTCAATTACCAGTTAAACTACTCACCCATACTTCCTCATTACGTATTTCTGATCTGGTTAATTAAGGCTCTTTTCAACATTCCAAAGAGTAACATGAAAATGAAATGTAAATGCAGACCAATCAAGGAAAACCCCTTGGACACAGGAAAGTTAAAGGTGCTGTATGTACATTTTTGAGTCTTCTAAAGCATAAAAATAAAAAATAAGACAATATGTTTGCAGATATAGAATAAAATATGTTCATATATAATTTTGATAATAGTTAAAATTACATTTTTTTAGGAATTCTATGAAGAACGTGTGCATTATAACATCCTGGTTACGTACGTAACCCACGCTCCCCGAATTGGGAACGGAGACGTGTGTCTGTATAAACAGACTTTGGGAGTGCTTTAGACAACCAATCACTTCTGAAGATATTAAAACGGACCAATGAAATGCCAATTGAATTGGCGGAGCTTAGCTCCACAGCTGAAACTGATGAGCCAATTAGGGCTATATCAGTCGGCTGCTTGAGCCAGCTCATCAGAATTTGCCTGCTAAAGAGCCGATCGCTCAGCTCCCAGCTGGAGACTCAGGTGCTGTGGCAGTGGAGACACACGTCTCCGTTCCCTATTCGGGGAACATGGGATACGTACGTAACCAGGACATTCCCCTTCATAAAGGAACTTCTACGTGTGTCTGTATAAACAGACTTTGGGAGACTGTGCCCGTCGCGCTCCTGATGTGTAGTTTGCCAAGCCAAAGCGTAAGTGCACTGACATTACCAAGAGCGCAACCTTCCAACGTCCCCTAGGCCCAACATATTACCATTACATAGGAATAAAAGTTTTAAATCGGTAGTCGTAAGTGTGCTTTTACCTAGCTAATATAGACTAGGGATTTTTGAAAATACGAAAGTACATTGGGAAGCGTGCCAGTCCCCGAAGGGGGAGGACGCAGCGGAGACCACCTACTACCCTAGAAGGGGAGACCTGATGGTAAAGAGACATATAGACTAGCCCTAATGAGGGGGAGTGCTACATATGATAAGCTAGTAAGCGGTTTAGGGAAGACATGGGACCGCCTAACAAGGGGGAACACACCATGGTAATAATGCATATGGCATCACCGAATGCACATAGCTGGCACTGATCCTCAATATGCGTGTAGACCAAATGGGCATACCAACCGCACACTGAGCCATGCACTCGACTCCTCCGCTGAGTCAATGCTGGGGGCCTTGGAGGAATTCTCCAGGGTTCGCCTGGGAAGGGGAACTTACTAGTAGAGTAGGAAAAGCGCACGCATCTCCGGGTTAGGGAGCCTGGCGCAGCAAGCGTTTGTGACACTGAGCTTAATAGCCCCCCGATTGATTGGGATTACCTAATAACCGGGAAGAAACTGGCTCCATTCCAAGGTTATAGAACCTTGCGAATGTGTTAGGTGTTGCCCAACCTGCAGCTCTGCAGATATCTGTGAGAGAGGTGCCGCGTGCTAATGCCCATGAGAAAGCGACACCTCTAGTAGAGTACGCTCTCACATTAGGGGCATTGATAAGCGAGGGCAATAGCATCAACTAACCAGTGGGCCAACCTCTGTTTTGATACTTCCCTTCTGCCGACCACCGTAACAGATAAAGAGCTGTTAACATGATCTTACATTTCGTGTTCGTTCCACGTAAAGGTGCAAAGCGCGAACGGGACAAAGCAGTGAGCAGGCTGCGCTTGCAGGTTCACCACCTGATCTCTAAATGGGGTGGTAGGAATCTTGGGCACATAGCCAGGTCGGGGTCTCAGGACAATGTGAGAGTAACCCGGCCTGAATTCAAGGCACGATTCGCTGACCGAAAATGGCTCCAGATCCCCAACTCTCTTGAATGACGCCAATGCGATCAGCAGAGCTGTCTTTAATGACAGAATTTTAAGTGATACCGAATTGAGTGGCTCGAATGGATTTCTCTGCAGACCCGCTAGGACTATAGAGAGATCCCAAGAGGGCATAAGAGAGCGGAGATCGCAGCCACGTAAACCTTCAGAGTGGAGAGTGACAGCCTACGCTGCAGCTAATCCTGAAGGAAGGATAACACTCGGCGAGAAGCAAACCACTCAGAGAATAGACTCCACTTCAGGGGGTAGACTCTAGCCTGAGTAATGGTGTTAAGTACCGCGGGCGTTAAGTCACCTAAGTCCTTCGCGCTTTGGGCGTGGGTCTAGATGGTGCCCGTCCCTGAGAGAGGAGGTCCTCCCTTAGGGGAATGCGCCAAGGAGGGGCCGCCGCGAGGAGTGTGAGCTCCGAAACCCAGGTCCAGTTGGGCCAGAGGGGCCCAACAAACAAGACCTGCTCCTCGTCCTCCCTGACTTTGCAGAAAGTTTGTGTGATTAGGCTCACTGGGGGAAACGCATATTTGTGTGTGCCCGATGGCCAGCTGTGACCCAGTGCATCCGTGCCAAAGGGGGCCTCGGTCAGGGAATAAAACAGCTGGCAAAGTGCATTCCCGGTGGAAGCACGAAGTGCGCCCATATCAGCTGGACCGAATTGGGGTAGAGTCTCCACTCTCCTCGGGACACTAGCTGCCGTGAGAGCGCATCGCCTGCACGGCTGAGCTTGCCCAGAATGTGAATGGCACGCAGCGATTTTAGCTGCGTGTGACTCCAAAGAAGCAGACGGCGAGCGAGCTGAGACATGTGGTGAGAGCGTATACCCCCATACGGTTGATATAAGCCACCGTCGCCATGCTGTCCGTCCTGACCAGCACGTGTTTCTGCTCCAGCACCGGAAAAAAGCGGCGGAGTGCCAAATTTACTGCCAACAGCTCCAGGCAGTTGATATGCTAATGCAGGTGGGGTCCGGATCACGAACCCGCGGCTGCATGCTCGTTCCACATGGCCACCCAGCCCGTGCTGGAGGCATCTGTCGTTATGACAACTGGTCGAGGTGCCAAAGCACTTTGTCTCTGTGCATAATCAACTGATCGCGAGAGGAGGCTAGAATGAGCCAGTCGTCGAGGTAGTTGAGTATATTGCACACTAGAGCACCCTCCGTGAGCTTGGAGAAAACCCGCGGAGACAGAGAGAGCCTAAAGAGGAGAATAGAATAGAGACGTGAAAATACGCGTCCTTCAGGTCTATGGCTGTAAACCAATCCTGTGGACGGACGCTCTGAAGCAAGCGTTTCTGCGTGAACATTCTGAAAGGCATATTGTGTAAATGACAGTTCAGTCTGCGCAGATCTAGGATTGGTCTTAACCCCCCGCTCTTTTTGGGCACGATGAAATACGGGCTGTAAAAACCGGACTTCGTCTCGGCTTGAGGGACCTGCTCAATTGCATCCTTCGCCATCCAATCTCAGAAGCGCTCTCGAGGATAACCCTTGTAAAAAGGACACCTGTGTACTTGGGAGGGCGAATAGCGAACTGAATCGCATAGCCGAGTCTGACCGTCCGTATGAGCCACCGCGACGCGCTGGGCAGCGCTAACCAGGCCTCCAGAGCGTGCGCTAATGGCACAATCGGAGCTATTGCTGACGTGTCAGCGGAAGGGCAGCTCGGGATGGGAGTGCTCATCCCGGGAAGCGGTGCGTCCCGAGGAAGAGCTGAAAATAAGATAATTTCTCTTACCTTCCTCCCTGGATCCCGCGGTGAGGCCAGAGTGAGAGAAAGGAGTCCGTTCTGTTGCACTCTGAGGGCCTGAGGAGAAGGGTCCCGACGCTGCGAGCTGGAAGGTAGAGCGTCCCAGACTGGCAGTGCTCGGGTTTGCGCATCCGGAGAGAGAGGAAACTGCTCTTTTATTGAAAATTTGATTGCCGCCAGCCCAGAGGCCGGCAGCGATGAGTTTAAAGTTGTTGTAATGGACTGATGTGATGATCCTCTGCCCCCCACCGAGGAAAGAACAGGTCCCCTCTTCTCCGGATGGCCCATCTCAGGGGCGCTTCGCGGTCCACTTAGCGGCGCACTGGGGCGGGGCCGTCGCAGTCCTGTGGGAGGCTCGGCGTTGCCGCTTGGCCGGTGGAGCGGGCTGCGTAAGCGGAGCAAATGTTGAAGCCGTGGGTGGACGCCCTCAGCGAGGAGCGGCCGCAGCAGAAGGGGCAGCAGGAGGACCAGTTTTCCGAGCCCGCTGATAGATGACCTCACCCATCACCTTGGACTGCTCTTTCACTGTGCAGAATTCCAGGGTGAATTCCCCAACGGTGTCGCCGAACAGGCCAGCCTGAGATATTGGAGCGTTAAGAAAGCAAGCTTTGTCAAAATCTCTCATATCAGCCAAGCTCAGCCAGAGGAGGTGCTCCTGGACCACTAATGTGGCCATAGTCTTCCCCAGGGCATGAGCAGCCGATTTGGTGGTCATGAGAGCATAATCGGTTGCCGTGCGGAGCTCATGCAGCAAGCCCGGGGGAGAACTGCCCTCCTGCATCTCGGCCAGCTTCTTGGCTTGGTAGCGTTGATAGGTGGCCATAGCGTACAGAGCGGAGGCGGCCTGGCCCGCAGCAGTGTAGGCTCTGGCAGTGAGAGACTCAGATAACCTGCACGCTTTGGAAGGGAGTTTGGGTGGACCTCACCAAGTGGAGTGGCTCTGCAGACAAAGATTGACCGCGATAGCACGCTCCACCTGGGGAATCACCTCATAACCCCTGGCCACTCCGTCATTGAGGGAGGTGAGAGCAGGAGAGCCTGCGTGAGCTCTCTGTGTACCTCCGGGAAGAAGGGAATGGGGGGTCTAGAAGGCTTCGCCTTCTTCTTCACCCCCACGTAACACCCATCTAAGCAGTCCAGCCGTGGTTCTGGTGGACAAGCATTGTTGGACCCCCAAGCATGTTATGCAGTACTCGTGCCTGTCATCCGGGGTGAGGAAACCAGTGCATCCACAAACACACGGTCGGAATTACATCTTTAAAAAGACGTGCTGCATGACCACGTGCTCTCTTAGGGAATTCTGCTCTTTCAGAAAACTGCTCTTTCAGGTCACCAGCGAAACGCCAAGAGGACGAGAAACCCAGCTCGACTGCCGTTGAACGTCTTCCCCCGAACTGGTGAAGGTAATGCTTTCTTCAATGTTGGAAGTCAGCTCAGCAGAAGGGTTCTTCAGTCTCAGAACGGGTCTGAAACAACAATTCTGATGAGCTGGCTCCAGCAGCTGACTGATATAGCCCTAACTGGCTCATCAGTTTCAGCTGTGGAGCTAAGCTCCGCCAATTCAATTGGCATTTCATTGGCCCATTTTTATATCTTCAGAAGTGATTGGTCGTCTAAAGCACTCCCAAAGTCTGTTTATACAGACACATGTAGAAGTTCCCTTATGAAGGGGAACTATAAGATATCTACAGCAATGTACAAACAAAACCATGACACTGTCAGAGACTTATCATCAGCCACTTCCCACTTGGACTCATAGCATGCCAGACTCGGCATTTCCTGATTAGCACCACTCCACTGTAAAGCTGGGCATGCACTGTGTGATTTTGGGTCTGATTTTAAGATAAATTTTGACTCGTGAAACTCTTCTTTCAATCAGGCTGAATTTCAGCTACGTCATGGATCATTTTTCCTACAGTGTTTGTGCAGTGTAGCCTACAGGGGAATTGGGGAGGCGATTATTCAAAAAATCTTTTTTTACATTGTCATTATGGAGTATTGTGTGTAAAATTTTGAGGAAATGTTAATTTAATCCATTTTGGAATAAGGCTGTAACGCGCTATGAATACTTTCTGGATGCACTGTATATATTTTTTTGAGATCAGATCTGATTTGGAAAAACAAAATATCTGTGCTCTCCTGTGTTTGTGATAGACAAAAATAGTATCCTGGAAATGTGCTAGTCAATTCCTAGACTTTTCTTTGATTTTACAGAGAAGCGTGTTTTTCTGTCTTGCATCTTGAAAAGGTGTAACGTTTACACTACATCATTTTTAAAAACAATCTGCATTTACACATATCCATGAAAATGACCAAAAATGTTTAGTAATATGTCAAACACAAGTTAAAAATCATTTTAGTATCACCAATTACAGTTATTTGAAGCAATAATAAAAATTGCTAAAAGTTGCTGTTGTCATATAATTACCATTGTTATCTAGAAACATTTCTGTGACCGAGCTTTCAGAATTGATTTATTGAGATGAAACTTCCGAATCTATAAAAGAATCTGCATGATGACCAGCATCACTTTCAATGCAAACTTAGTGGAATCAGTGATTCCTTTGGATGTTATGAATCATAAACAAGACCCCAACAGTGCAAAGGATATGTGAACAGTTTATAGACATGCCATTCTAATGTATGTCAAAAATCGATATATTTTACAGACGCATTGGTGAATTGTTATGAAACCTGTCTTCGGGACTGTGCCCTGAAGGTGCTCAAAAAGATTAATCGCAGTGTCACTTTTTGGTCAAACATTATAATGATATTTCTAAAAATGCTAATAACTTTTGACTAATTTTGCCTAATGTTATGATTATGCCTTAAATAACTAAACTTCCTGTTCGCTATATAGCCTTAAATCAAAAGCCTTCATTTTCAAACTCCTCCTACATCGTTTGGCTGATTTGCACCAAATTTGACTCAGATCATCTTCTGACCATGCTGACAAAAAGTTATGAAATTTGTGTTGATGGGTGTCACAGTTTACGAGTACTGCATCGGCAAATGTGCTGGGATGACGCCAAACTACATCTGAGGCTGTATCTCTGCTATACTTTAAGACAGCGTCACCTATGGGTCAAGAGTTATAAGACATCATTTAGCCATTAATAATGAAACTTACAAGTTTGGTGAAAACTTTTGACTGCATATGCTTGTTTTCATTAAATTGATCCCAAATTATTCCTTGGGTCATGGACAGACACCAGTTATAATCAGACACCCATAATCTGCCAAACTTCCTGTTTGCCGTTTTGATTTAGTTCAAACCATTCTTTTTTTAACTTTTCCTAGACTGCTGGTCCAATCTTCACCAAATTAGATTTGGATCATCTTCAGACCATGTAGACCAAAAGTAATGGAACTCTTGTTGATTGACAAAACTTTTGTCATTTAGCAAATGATGCTGCCAGATGACATTACAGGCTGAATCAATGCAATGGTTTGAAGTATTGAAACCAAACTTAATGTGTGTAATCTAGACCTGACATTGACCAAACTACACTAGTTTGCACCACCTTATGGATAAAATATACAAGCAATTACAGTTTATCAATAGAAATCATACAATTTTTATCAGTCATTATTTTAGTTAAATGACTTTGGAATAATTTTGTCTGTTGTCATGAAACTGGTCTTGCTAAATTCTTTGGATCATACAAAGAACATTGATATAATTTATTACCTAATTGACATGACTTACTGTCCACCATGTTGAATTAGTTTTAAAATCTGTTGTTTTGAACTCTCCATAGATCATTATCCCAATTTACACCAAATTTGGCTCAGACCATGCTGCCATAAAGTTATAGAATTTTCCAGTTGCGCTGTAGCTTGTTGCTGTGCTAGTTTTTGATGTGGTCACTGGTCTGCTTGGCCCCAATTATTGCTGCTTGCAGCTATTATTATTATTATTGTTATTATTATTTTGAGTATATGTCTGTTTACCCAGAGCGTCCGCTTTCGCTCCGTACAAATCACATGTACAGAATCAATTTGGGAAACAGCATCTATTTATCAATATGGAGCACGCCAGACAGCCATGCACTGCTACAAGAAGTGACTGTTTTGAGGATTGCAACGATGTCTGTAATGAAATGGAATCCCACTGTTTTTATTTATTTTAACCTATTTTCATGCCTAAACAAAAATTTTAAAAGCTCAGAACATATTCACATTTAAGAGAAAAGGGCATCCCCTGGTGGTTCAGCAGTATGGGTTGCATTTAGGGAGGCTCGGCTCTTTGATGTTTATCACCACCCTTCGTAGAAAAATTATAAATACAGGAGACAAACAGGAAAATACTTTTACAGAAAGACAGAGGAATAGAATTGTAAAATATGGGAGAATCCCTGGAAAAACAGGAGGGCGGACAAGTATGGTTGATATTGGTTTGGCGACCGAAGCAAAAGTAATGCTATTGCTCAATACTGACGCTCTGCAATGTATTCTTGAGTTTGGCAAAAATTAAAAAAGCGTTCAGTTATGTCATTTTAAAGATGCAAAGTGTCATAACTGCAGAAAAACGAGCCGTGTAAAAAGAGCTTGCAGAGGTAAGATGGAAGCTCGAAAAAGAAAATCTTATGCAGAGAAAAAACTACTGTATGTGGAAGCAGAGGAAGCTGAATTGCCATTGTTTCACAACCTAAGTAATGAAAACAGAAACAAGTCATTCACAGAGACATTTCATCACCTTGGAATTATAAGGTTCTATCTGCATTCTGAATGATTTTGAGATATTGAACTTCAAATTTTTTGCATTCTATATAGCAAACAGTATGTGTTTAACATTTGTTTTTTAAATAAAAAGTCTTAAAACGTAAACAACTTATAAATAAACATCCCATAATGTAAATAAGTTGTCATTAAAGAGCCCATATTATACATGAAATAGGGTGATATTTAGGTTTTAAGGGTCTCCAACAACAGTCTAATATGCATGCAAGGTCAAAAAACACTTACATGGTGTTATAATCTGCATTTATTTTTACCTAATTATCCCAGCGACTCCCATATGAATCGTTCAGCGATTCATTTGTTCCCAACCCCCTCCTCAGCGCGAAGCTAATCTGCGCTGATTGGACCGATGACAGCCTGCTGCAATTGGTCGACAGTGACAGGCTTCAGCGCGAGACAGAGTGAAATGCCCAGCTGCTAATCAACAATATAAAAGTAGTCACAGTGCATACACGCTTCATAGTGTAAGGCTTTTTTCACACACACGCACACACACACACAACCCTCCTCAGAAGAACTGGGGAGATCGACACGAGTCTCCTAGCCGTCACACACTCTATCTGCTCTTTTTCTCTCTCTCTCACACACACACACACACACACACACACACACACACACACACACACACACACAAACAAACATTACGCTCCTCCTCAGAAGAAATAGGAAAATCGACACAAGTCTCCTGTCTCCCAGCCCCTAGCCGTCACACACTCTACCTGCTCTTTTTCTCACACACACACAAACAAACACACACACACACATTACATTCCTCCTCAGAAGAACTGGGGAGATCTGTGTGTGTGTCTAGTGTTTTTTCTGTTAGTGGGCGGGGCCGCAGGTTTCAAATCTCCAGGGTTTGCGCGTGCAACTACTGGCGGGGCTTGTGTTTCGTAGTCACGTCATCGCGAAACAGCTAATGACTCGTTAGCAAGACGACTCGTTTGAAGCACTATGAGTCGAATCTTTTATAGATGAATCAATAATTTTAAACACTGTACACTTACAGATTTAAGCCTTAGCTGGATATTTCACTTCACTTAGAGCTATGTTACACACTACATGGAAGGGCATTTTCAAAAACCTATAATATGGGCTCTTTAATAAGAATATGTCAATAACTCAATTTTGAGAAAAATGTCAGATAGAATCTTATTATTCTAAGGTGACGATTTAATGTAAATGGCAAGGGAATTATGATGGACTTTGACACTGGTGCAGCAGAGAGTATCATATCTGAGAAACAATTTAAAGCGGTATGCTCAACTGAGCCACTAGAGGTTGCAAAAGTCAAGCTGTAAACGTACACAGGAGAGATTATGCATGTTTTAGGACCGTTTCAAGCAAAAGTGATATATGATGGCCAAAGAAAACACTTACCTTAAATGTGGTAAAAGGGGAAGGGCCTTTTCTGTGTTGCAGGAGTCAACTCACATAAAGATTGGAAGAAACTCACATTGAATTGGAAGAAAATCAAACATGTCAGTCAAGTGTGTCAGGTAACATCCATTGAAGAAGTGCTGGAGTCATGCTCTGAGGTATTGGGCGTACTCCATGGGTTTAAGGCAAGGGTACAGGTTAATCCTGAAATTCCACCGTTTCTGTAAATCTCATACACTGCCTTTTTAAAGAAACCTCAAGTTAATGCAGTTGGATAAGACTGGTTTAATCACGCTTGTGAATGGGCAGCAATCATTTTGCCAGTAGCAAAAAAGACAATAGTTTAAGAGAAGTTAGCGCTCATCTTTGGAGTAAATAAAAATACACATTTGGGGAAGAAAATTACATATGGTTACTGACCATAAGCCTTTGCTGACTTTGTTCAGAGAGCACAAAAGTCTACCTATCATGGTAGCAGCCAGAATTCAAAGATGGGCAATCAACCTGTCAGCTTATGCCTACCACATTGAATAATTTCCCTCAGTGGAAAACAGTAATGCCAATGGCCTTCACCAGAGATGTTTAATGGGAGCATGGCAGTCCTATCAGAGCATATTCATGCACTAACAGTGGAGCACTTGAATGCAGATCAGGTATCTCATGTAACATGTAGAGACAATGTGTTATCCTGAAAGTGTACCACTTGTGTTGGTTGGAACTGTCGGCAGAGAGAGGATGTGTACCTTGGGGCATAAGTGTGAAACTGAAAAATAGGGTGCTGAAAGAACTGCATATTGCCAGTTCAATGGATGGTAAAGATGAAGTTGCTTGACCCGCTTTGACCCATAAATTACAACTGTGCATATACACTGCTAGTATAAACTGCTATGGTCTCATATTATATTAGGTTTATTTTCTTCATTGTTGTTTGTTATGTGAACGAATGCATAAGGTAAGTGATACTGTCTGAACACCTTTTGAAAACATTTAAATTGAATTGAAGGTCCAGTTGCGTTGGCGGAGCCAGCTCTAATGACTGTATTGGGCGATTTGTTATTGTTGTGGTGGACTAGTGTCCTTGTTTGTTTTGTTTTCACCAAAGTGTATTTTGTAACTTTTTCTTTGCAGTGACTGTTTAATAAGGGAATCAAACTCTAGTGGTTTTTATTCACCCATGTTTATTGAGTTTCCTTTATTATCCCATTACTGACCTCTGTTTCTATGATTTTTATTTTTGTTCAAGATTGACTAGTTTGAGTGTGAAGCCCCTTCTCATTTGGTGGCTTTTTGTTATTATCATTTACGATTTTTTATTTCTTGCAGGAGCTGGGGACCTATGGATGAAGGAACCTTTTTAGGCAATCTTGCTGGGGGGGCGGCACGAGGTGACGGTGCAAAAAAGCCTTTATCCCAGAATAAAGACGTTAGGGGCCATTTACATTTGCCGTCTTTTGCACGTGCAAGTTTGTTAATATCTATGTGCAACCAAAACAATGCTGGTGAAAGCAAACTGACGCATGTGCAAAGAAAACTATTTGCGTGCACCTCATGTGCTGCTTTGCTCACAGTGCATACACACCGATAAAATATAATATGAATAAAATAACATTTTAATAAAATTATAAATATAATAAATATTATATCATAAATATAATACAATTATAATATGATGATCTTATTTTGACTGAGCATGGCTATGAACCAGAAAGAACGAATAATGAGTCAGGGAGGTAAGACCTAATAACATAAATTCTCGGCCATGAGTCGGGTCAATAATAGACAATAAAAGACAACAGGTAATAATTACATAAAACATTTTTTTTAATTATATTCTACAGAATTGTCATTTTTTAAGTCATCACTCCAGTTGTATCTTTCATGTAATTATTTAGACTAATAATTGTATAATATAATAATAATTTTATTTATTTGTAATAAAGTATATTTATAAAAGTATATATATATATATATATATATATATATATATATATATATATATATATATATATATATATATATATATAATTGATGACTTTGCAGCAAAATGGGTAATGGACCCAAGATGCTGCACATGCTGCAGCTTCTCTGTCCTGACAAAATGGTGTGTTTTTGTGTACTTCATATTGTATGTTGCAGTGTTATTGTATGTCCTCTGTCTCATCCTACTCATCCTCCGACCCCCACCTCAACGCAATGGAGGCGCTTCAAGTGGCGCAAGAGGGGGCGGAAGAGGGGCAATCGCGGGGGGACCCGAACTAGGCTAGCGGCTAACCCAGACAAACCTGCTATCCCCTCCATCATTCTAGCGAACATACGCTCACTAGACAACAAACTGGACTGCATCCGTCTACTTCGTTCATCTCAAAGGACTGTAAAGGACTGTTGTGCTTTTGTGTTTAACTTGCCTCAGTGACAATGTTCTGGACAACGCCATTCAGCTCGACCAGCTAACATGCTTCCGAGCAGACAGAGCTATCGTCGTGGGAGGTAAGACCCATGGTGGCGGGCTTTGTGTTTACATCAATGAGTCCTGGTGCCGCAATACTGTTGTAGTCCGCAAATACTGCTCTCCACTGGTGGAGTTTATGGTTATAAAGTGCCAGCAGTTTTATCTACCGAGGGAATACACAGCCATACTGCTTTTCGCTGTTTACATCCCTCCCAGCTCCAATGCCAACAACAGGAGTGAGGCACTGAATGACCTGTACCTGCACATCAGTGAGCAGCAGACAGCCCACCCAGATGCTGTTCTAATCCGGCCTGATGAACCATGCAGACCTAAAGAGTGTGTTTCCAAAAATACACCAACACACTTTCCAACACAGGGCAATAACACACTGGACTCTGTTTACACCACACAGAGAGGAGCTTACAAAGCTTTCCCCCTCCCCACATTGGTGCCTCAGACCACATAACTGTCATGCTCATGACTGCTTACAGACCTATCGCTAAAGCCACTAAACCGGTTTGCAAGGAGATACAAGTGTGGCCAGAAGGTTCTTTAGATGCTTTACAAGACTGCTTTAATGCCATAGACCAGGATATGTTTAAACAGGCTGCCACTCACAACAACACCACTGACCTCCAGGAGTATACTGAGACTGTTACAGCCTACATAAACAAATGCACTGAGGATGTACCAGTCACCAAAACCATTACAATTCGTCCCAATCAGAAGCCATGGCTGACAGGAGAGGTTTTCAGCCTCCTCAAGGCTAGGAACATTGCCTTCAGAGCTGGAGATGAGGCGAGCCTTAAGACAGCTAGAGCCAACCTTTCCCATGGCATCAGAGAGGCTAAGAGACAATACTCCAGAGGAATAGCCCATCGCTTTAATGACAGCAGAGACACACGGAGTCTGTAGAGAGGAATACAGACCATCACAGACTACAAACCACAACCATAGACCTGTGACAGCATCATCTCCCTGCTGAACGAGCTAAACACATTTTGAGGGACAAAACAGCACCATTGCACAGAAGATGCCACCTCCTCCTGGTGACCAGGTGATGACTTTGTCTCCGGACAGTTTGAAAAGGTCCCTCAGAAGGATCAACGCACGCAAAGCTGAGAGACTGTGCATTAAAACTCACTAATGTCTTCACAGACATTTTCAACATCTCTCTATTCCAGGCTGTGGTCCCCACCTGTTTCAAAAGCACCAACATCATTCCGGTCCCAAAAAAGTTATCTCCTTCCTGTTTTAATGACTACCGTCATCATGAAGTGCTTTGAACGGCTTGTCATGCAGCACATTAAATCTCTCCTGCCCCCCTCCTTGGACCCCTTTCAGTTTGCATATTGGTCCAACCGCTCGACTGATGACGCCATCTCCACTGCACTCCACTCAGCACTCACACATCTGGACAAAACGGACTCCTACATCCGAATGCTGTTCATAGACTTCAGTTCAGCATTCAACACTATCATCCCCCAATAGCTTACTCAAAAACTGGTCCAGCTGGGACTCAACACCTCTCTGTGTAACTGGCTGCTTGATTTTCTCACCGGAAGACCACAAGCAGTACAGGCTGGCAGTAACACATCCAGCAACATCACTCTAAACACTGGGGCCCCTCAGGTATGTGTGCTGAGCCCTATCCTCTTCACTTTGCTGACTCATGACTGGGCACCATCTCACAACTCCAATCTTTTCATCAAGTTTGCGGATGACACGACTGAGGTGGGTCTCATCAACTAAAGCAATGAGACAAACTACAGAAACGAGGTGAGCCATCTGGCTGAGTGGTGCAGAGACAACAATTTCCTTTTGAATGTGGAGAAGATGAAGGAGATTGTTGTTGACTTCAAGAAAGCGCATCTGACCATCAACAGTGCGTCTGTGGAGCGTGTGAGCAGCACCAAGTTCCTGGGTATACACATCACTGAGGATCTCTCCTGGGCAACAAACACCACTGCACTGGCCAAAAAATCACAGCAGTGTCTCTACTTCCTCCACAAACTTAAAAGAGCAAGAGCACCAGCCCCAATCATGCACACCTTCTACAGAGGCACAATTGAGAGCATCCTGACCAGCTGCATCACTGTGTTGTTTGGAGCCCGCAATGCATCCTGCAGGAAAACTCTTCAGCGCATAGTGAGAACAGCTGTGAAGATTATTGGTGTCTCTCTCCCCTCCCTCCAGGACATTTACAGCACCCGTCTCACCCGAAAAGCCCTCTGCATAACAGCAGATCCCACCCACCCAATGCACAGCTTCTTTAGTCTGCTGCCATCAGGGAGGAGACTGCGAAGTCTCCAGGCCAGGAACAACAGACTGAAAGACAGCTTCATCAGGCTGTCAGGAAGCTGAACTCTCACCCAGCTCTGCCACCACTCCCCACTCCCTCCCCACGCACCTTTGGACTCACATGAAAACACATGCACACATACATTGCACTGGTCACTTTATGTAACATTAGTCTACCAGTTAGACACATCCTACCACCACCCTATATATTATGACACTGTTACTTTATCCTAATTATCATGTTTGCAAGCCTTTTTGCACTATATACTGTTCTATATCTGCACAACTCTGGTTTGCACTCATTTGCCATATGCCCTTAATGTCATTGTATTGTTTCCAAATTTTTATTCTTTATGTATATTTTAGACTTTACTTTAGACCACATTTTACTATGTATAACAGTATACTGTAACTGTATATATTGTATTTTTTTTTCTTAAAACTCTACTTGTATTAATATTATATGTTAGGCACCTAGGGTCTAAGAGTAACGTAATTTCGATTCTCTATATGTCCTGTATACAGTAGGTGAGAGTTCAAAGTGACTATTACCGCCGGTCCTTATACCGCCGCCGTTTGAAATAACTGCTGCTCTGTTTTTAGTGTAGGACCGCAGTTGCGAACGGATGCGGGATGCGAACGGAAAGAAATAGCCTTTACAGCAGCTTTAAATATGCTACTGTGCTTGTAAATGATATTAAACAATAGGTCAAAGCATTATAAGTCCTTCATTAATCATTTAAAATTTGTTAACACACTTTATTGTAAACTTTTTAAGTGCAAAGAGGACTCGTTTTGGAATTGAAGAAATAAAAGACAACTAACATGACACACACATTCAGTACAATAAGTAGTCTTAAGTAAATAAATAAAGCAGTCTTTTAGCCTGCTTTTAGTGTTTGCTGTTTTGATAGGACTAAGACAAGACTTTTTCATTTCTGTTTTTATTTATGTTTTTATTTACATTTTCGTTGTTGATTATATTTTACTATCTTATTTTATGTCTGAATTATTGTACATAATAATAAACGAATAATGAAAATAAATTAATAATGAAAATATGCCTAAATAAATAATTTATTTAAAGATATTGCGGCGAACGGTCAGGGGCATGGTCTAAAGAGCTTAAGTTGAATGCTGCTTCATCAAAAGCAAAAAAAATAAATTGACCTACCTTAAGCAGATCACTAAAAGTATAATATAAATAATTTTTTGCTCTCTCTCTCTCTCTCTCTCTCTCTCTCTCTCTCTCTCTCTCTCTCTCTCTCTATATATATATATATATATATATATATATATATATATATATATATATATAATTATGTATTTATTTAATTATATATAATTATAAATATATTCTTAATAAACTTCCCAGCCACAAATATTAAAAAAACACAACTTGTATTAAAACTGGGCGAGGATTAGAAAGAATACGATGCTTGTTATATAATTTAAAATGTTATTCCTCTTGTCCAATTTCTTTATGCACATTTTTTCACTCGCTACTCTGCCAGGAACTTCGCCGCTAGAGAGCACCTTCAAAAATCTCAATCTCATGGCTCATTCTTCACGAATATAGAATTAAAATAATGGCGCGTTTGGTTCATTGTGCATCCCGCGGGTGCAACCAACAAGAGTTGTGCATTTTAGTTTAACTGTTTGAGCGTTAAAAGCAGTTTGGTGTTAGTTTTTATTTAAATATATCAAGCCGAAACTAAACAGCGCATTCTCTCCGCCTCCTCGTTCATAGACCGGGACGCACTGCTGAAGCAGGCAATAGAGAAACTCCGTCATTCATCATAATCTTAGCTGATGTTTCGGAGTCGAAAAAATATATTAAAGAGAAATGTTCTTTTAACAGTCCCTATATATTTAATCTTTTTCTTTCTTTTTTTCCTGTCATTTCTCTTCAGCAAATTATATTTTTTAAAGCTGCTTGATTCTTTTAAAACCGAAAGCAGAGCCCGTCAATTGGTGTTTTTCCATAAGATACGTTTATCCTACGATAATTTATCCTCTGATCCTTTTGCATAAAGGTTTTAATAAAAAAAAAAACAGGTCACTTAATTACTTTCGATGTGCTAAAATATTTGTTAAACGAATGTTATTTAAAAAAAGCATATGCACATATTACAATTGTAAAATAGTCTAAAATGCATGGTCTAATCAGAAATAAAGGAAATTAGTTATATTTAATGCATAAAATAGGCTAGCCCTTTTATAAATTGAGTTTAATTGATTTGAAACTTTTAATTGCATTTTAATGTCCTGTATAAATAATAAAAGTTGCATCAGATTGACGAAAAAACGAATATTAATACCTGCAAACAGGGCCACGGTTACTTTTTTTTCACTGACTGGCATGACTGGCAAACGCGTCAGAAAAAAAACTGCTGAATCTCTGCGAATATTTGGTTAACTTATAAAACAAATGTCTGATTTAGTGATGTTAGTAATGCATAGAAAAATGCAAAGCAGAATTCTCCTGAGCTCATTAAACCACTGATGACAGCGACGGAATCACTGGCCCACCACGTTCTTACGAACATATTTTATTTATTAAAGGTATTATTTCATTGACCTGAACATAACCAGTTATAATATAATTACTAACCCATTGTTTAAAGCAGGCAACACTCTATTCAGCTATGTTCTGTGTTTTTACTTAAAAATATTTTCGTTTTGGCGAATGCTTGGAGCGTAATATAGATATTTTAAATAACAGGTAACAGCGTAATAAATCAATTATGCGCCTTGAACGGCTGCATTTACATCAATAATAGCTAATTCTAAATAATAAGGCATTCAATTTTCTTCAACCGTTCAGTTGTGGTCTGAATACATGTCCTTATACTACAGGGCTCGAAATTGCAACCATTTTGGTCGCATGAGCGCCCGAAATTTAATCTATGCGCCCTCATAATATATTTGGGAGCATTTGTGTGTCTGAATATAATGAACAGGGAGCTTTTGTTACTGCAGGAAATACAAACGGCTGAAGAGTGAAAAGTGCACAGGTTTGCAAACCTCACCTAAAGTTATAATAATAATAATGGCGCAGATGACAGCGATCATGACATGAGGTAAATGTTGATCCGCCAGCTGAGATCAATCGAGTGTTTTCGGAGAAGGTGCCCGAATCTTGATGCGTTGCATTCACCGCGTGTTCAGCGCAAATGTCCGCTAAATATAAAATCTAACACTGTACACATCATCGCCAAAGAAACTCACCTTTACTAAGTTTACACTGAAACTACGGCTCATAACAAAGAGCGGAATTGCGCTGGTGGTCATCGCGAGAATCCTGCTCTGTCTGCTCATAAATTGGTGCGGCTGACTCGCCTGCTTTATTCCACCAACACAGAGAAATGAAGATCAGCTCATAACGAGACTGAGCATTTACAATGAACCAAACCAAAACTTTTAAAGAGTGATAGAAGTGAGACTTTCTTTTGTCCATTCTTCCTTGAGATGTTTTTTATTTTGCTATTGAAAGTAATTCCATGATATTATGCCGTCACCGTTCAAAAGATAAAAACATTCATTTTCATAAGGCCCCATATTTAATGCGGTTTCGTTTTTAAATGCATAGGTTTTGTTACGCCATCCGTCCTATAGGAGTTTTGGATTTTGTGTATTCATGTTTGTGAAAAACACTTAATAGTGGAGACCCCTTCCCCCTTCTCATAACCAAAAGCTTGTCTGTCAGGTGTTAATGGGCATCAGTGAGGCCGAAATCATGTCGCGTTTTCACTGTCGGGCAAGCTTGCAGCATGTCACGCAAACCCTGCCCCCAGAACTTCCCCGGAATTAGATGTTGCATATTATTCTATGATCTTAAGGAAAGTGTTAAGTAGACTATTTAAGTGTCTTTAATATGGTGTATAGATTATTATGCGTTATTGAAACATCAAGGGGGACGCAGCAAAGTCACTTATAAATTAAAATTGTATTATTTTAAGCAATTTTATTATTTTATGCAACAGCCTTACATTTAAAACGGAAACTTAACGGCGATTATAATCAAAAAGAACTCAGCCTATAAGGCTAGATGTTTTCTTTCCCTTATTTATTAATTTATTTGTTCATGTGTTTGGCGCATGTAACTCGTGTGCCATCGGAAAACTAGTGTAATGATGGCAAGCCATCTTTCCCAGACTCGGGGCAAAGTCCTGCCTCTCCTTTCACTCCGTCCCGAAGCCCCAGCTGGCCCTCCTGGCATCCTCTGCGCAAAACATATGCTGGATAAGTTGACGGTTCATTCCGCTGTGGCAATTACAGACTAATAAAGGGACTAAGCCAAAAAGAAAATGAATGACGAATGAATGAATGAACAAATAAATAATAATAATAAAATAAAAATAAGGTAATAATCTTTACACACAGATGCCGCGTAAGTGGCCTTTTTTAATTTAGAGATGGTACATTTGAATTGCCTCTGCCACTTCTTCCCCCACCTCAAACCTGAAAGTTGAAGAGAGAACTATATTCTTTGAATAAAACTATTGAGCTATAAAGGGAAAAAACGCAGAAGAAATTTGCCATTATATTAATTTTAGCACAGCTGCCAGTCATTTTCACATTCGTTTTTCAGTTAGGGATTAATATTAAAGTAGCCTAGTAAAAATGTCTATACTATAATATTATAATTTGTTATATCCATTATTATTATTATTATTATTATTATTAAAGCTATACAATTGACAAAACGCAGAACCCTTAAAAAAATTTGCTTTCATTTTGACATAGCTAAAGCACACGTCTAAAGTTATGTAAAAAAACATCCCATTCTACAGCAGCAGTCAAGTTAGGACACTTAAAAATGCCTTTTGCGTTTGAAGATGATCGACCTGCGAAGTTATGTTTACAGTGTTATAAAAGAAAAAGGTAGGCTATTTAGTGCGTGTGGATTTAGACAGGCTTTCTGTTTGGCTAATGCCTAAAAATGTAACTAAGTAACACATTAATTTTAGCAACTATTTTTAAATGGCATTTAAAATTTAAATTCATTTTTTAATTTAATTTAACATTTAAATATAATTTAATTTAAAACATTTATTTTTTCCTCGCTGATTTTGGTTGGGTAATAAAGCGTGATGACTCAGATATGATCTAGTTTATCAAAAGAAATTAGTCCAAGGCACTCGGAATATGTGGAAAATTTAAAAAGCCTTTATTCACATGGCTTAATCTTAAAAGAAACCTACGCGTTTCGGCAGCGGTCTGCCTTCATCAGGGTAAACAGTGATCAGGTGCGTTTAGAGTCTCTTTTGAGTACTAAGGTCACGTGACTCATTCAAACATCTCTACAATACTCAAATAATTTAACCGACATAGTCAACTATCATCATTAATTCAGCATAGATAGAGGGCGACTTTAAACTATGCACAGATATACAAAAAATGCATAAACATGGCATGTACATACATACTTCCAAACTCATTTACATGTGCACATACACATATATACACACATATACGTATGCAAACATGTATACATAGAAAAATACAAACACATTCTACAATGTATGATGATAATCAGTGGATCATCTATGGATAAACTGTTTTACAAAAATGAAGAAAAGTCTAATTCACCATTTAGACCTGGGAATCTAGTTGCTTTTAACGTATAGATCCAAAAAGTCTCTCTCTGTTTTAATCTTTTTATCCTGTCTCCTCCTCTTGTCGAATTATAAATATGTTCAATCCCAACTATTTTTAATGAACTGGGATTACTGTGACCTTGATTTTTATAATGTAGGGCCATAGGATATTGTGGGTTACAGGTACGTATCGCATTTTTCAGCTCCGCTAATCTCAATTTTAATTTTCTCTTAGTCATTCCTTTAGAAAAACATCCACACGGACATTCCAGTCGATAAACTACAAATGTAGTATTGCAATTAATAAATGAATTAATCTTAAATTCTCGGCCTGATGATGGATCTCTAAATATATTCGTTTTGAGTATGTTATCACAATGATTGCAATTACCACATCTGTAGTTTCCTGTTGTTTGACTTAACCAAGTATTAGTCTTCTTGGTGGAGAGATGGCTTCTCACTAGTTTATCTTGTATAGTAGGAGCTTTTCGAAATACAATAGAGGGGGACACAGGTAAAACTTCCCTAAGATGGGGATCACTCATCAGAATATTCCAGTTGTTTTTTTTACAATTTTCTTAATTTTATTTGCCTCTGTACTGTATTGTGTGACAAACTAAACAGAACTTCTTGACTCATTCAATCTAGGTCTTTGTATTAAAAGTTCATCTCTGTTACTATCTTTAGCTTTATTATAAGATTTATAGATTACTTTGTTTTTATAACCACGTTGTTTGAATCTGTGAATCATATCTTGTGATTTAATTTCAAAATCTTCTTCTTTATCACAAATTCTTTTCAACCTCTGAAATTGTCCAAATGGGATATTTTCGATCAGCCATGGAGGATGGAAACTATCTGCTCTAAGGATGGTGTTTCTATCTGTTTCTTTTCTAAAAATGGTGGTGTGTAATTTCCCTGTATTATCTTTAAAAATATTTAAGTCCAAAAAATGTATTTCTGTAAGTGAAAAATCCAAAGTGAATCTCAAATTTGCATTAGTAGTATTTAAAAATGCATGAAAATCCATCAAATCTGCCTCCAATCCAGACCATATCAAGATAACATCGTCTATATATCTACCCCACCACACAATACTACCCAAATATGGGTTTGAATCAGAATATACAAATCTCTCTTCCCATAATCCCAGTTAAGTCAAACAACAGGAAACTACAGATGTGGTAATTGCAATCATTGTGATAACATACTCAAAACGAATATATTTAGAGATCCATCATCAGGCCGAGAATTTAAGATTAATTCATTTATTAATTGCAATACTACATTTGTAGTTTATCGACTGGAATGTCCGTGTGGATGTTTTTATATAGGAATGACTAAGAGAAAATTAAAATTGAGATTAGCGGAGCATAAAAATGCGATACGTACCTGTAACCCACAATATCCTATGGCCCTACATTATAAAAATCAAGGTCACGGTAATCCCAGTTCATTAAAAATAGTTGGGATTGAACATATTTATAATTCGACAAGAGGAGGAGACAGGATAAAAAGATTAAAACAGAGAGAGACTTTTTGGATCTATACGTTAAAAGCAACTAGATTCCCAGGTCTAAATGGTGAATTAGACTTTTCTTCATTTTTGTAAAACAGTTTATCCATAGATGATCCACTGATTATCATCATACATTGTAGAATGTGTTTGTATTTTTCTATGTATACATGTTTGCATACGTATATGTGTGTATATATGTGTATGTGCACATGTAAATGAGTTTGGAAGTATGTATGTACATGCCATGTTTATGCATTTTTTGTATTTTTTGTATATCTGTGCATAGTTTAAAGTCGCCCTCTATCTATGCTGAATTAATGATGATAGTTGACTATGTCGGTTAAATTATTTGAGTATTGTAGAGATGTTTGAATGAGTCACGTGACCTTAGTACTCAAAAGAGACTCTAAACGCACCTGATCACTGTTTACCCTGATGAAGGCAGACCGCTGCCGAAACGCGTAGGTTTCTTTTAAGATTAAGCCATGTGAATAAAGGCTTTTTAAATTTTCCACATATTCCGAGTGCCTTGGACTAATTTCTTTTGATGTTTTGATGAATCCCTCACCCAAGAGCACCGATCAAATATTTGAGTTACCCCTGAGCGCTTTTTGTTTGTCTTTTCTGGATTTATATACAAGGACGCAGAGGGATCGCTCCATCTAAAAGCTGCTCCGTTTTCAGACGTAATCTGGGAATTATTTACCATTTTAAGAACATGGCATCTGGATATTTTTCATATTCCAAAGAAGAAGGTGAGAAAATCATCGTTGCAGACACCTTGTTGAATTCAGAATCTGCAGTACAACATTTAGACTTCAAAAAAATGTTTAATGAACTTAAAAAACAGTCGGAGAAAGAACTCAAACTACATCTACATATGGTGACGTTATCTGATTACTGGAGGGAGAACATGATTCCCAGAGGACTAAGGATTAAAAAATTTCCTTCGTTTGGATATGAAGACACAGACTTTAAACAAAAATGGGAAGCAATTTTAAACAAATGCTCCCTTGATTTGATCCTATTACTGATTGAAGAAGCAAAAAAACAGAAGATTGAAACCTGCAACCAAATTACAAGAATTAAAGAAGAGATTGCAATAAAAGAACAAGAATATCTGCAGTTTGAAGAGAAATTGAAAGTAGATTTGGAGGCACTCTCGAAAAAACTTAAACAGGATAAATTGTTCAAATTCGGAAGAGATGAATCAGATTATAAAGAGAATAAGGTATATTTGTGGCCTCAGAGAAAAGAAAGAATCCATTATCAGCGAAGGAGATCTGTGTCCTTTAATTTACCAAGTAGCGATGATGATCAGTCGATACTGGAAAAATCACCCAGAAGAGATTTTTTAGGAAACAAATCAAGAACATACCAGAGGTTTGGAAAACCGGGAAGCGAAAAACGAGACGAGGGAGAAATAGATCGACCAAGATCTCAGATCCAGGGCAGATATACACGGAGCCGAACAAAGGAGATGAGGTGATAAATATCTCCAATATACCCCTATCGACAAGCTGCACATCAGTTCTATCAAAAGGCTTAACATACTCCCCGGTTAATACAGCGAACGAATTTCAGACCAAAGTGGATTTATTTAAATTTCATCGTAATTTACAATTAAAGGTCTGGTATCACATCTCTACGGCAGAAACGCGCACCTATGAAAAAACGGCAACAACCTTTAAGCCTAAATCTACTTTTACCCCATGCGTTTCCAACTCGACGATGAACTCGTTCTATAAGAAAGTGTCCTATGAGATTGATAAAGTTTTTGCCTCCAAAAAGAAAAAACACTTTAATCTTTCAAAAGACGAGATTAATGCTTTGGACTGGCTATCAAATAACGACAATCTTATAATTAAAAGAGCGGACAAAGGAGGTGCCGTTGTAGTATGGGGCAGAGATGAGTACATCAAAGAAGCCTTACGACAACTACAGAACTGTGAGTATTATCTACCTTTGGAACTTGATCCGACAGAAAAGATAAAAATGGAACTGATGGAAATACTGACATTTGCTAAAACTGAAGAATGGATTACACAGAACGAGTTTGATTTCTTGTGGTCAAAAGAACCTAGAATCCCTACTTTTTATATGCTGCCTAAAATACACAAAAGTTTAGAAAATCCACCCGGCAGACCCATAATTAGTGGGAATGAATCGATCACAGAACCCGCCTCAAAATTTGTTGATTATTTTATAAAATCGAGTGTTAAAAATCTACCCTCTTACATTCAGGACACAACTCAGGTATTAAACACTATTAAAAATTTACAATGTGCTGAAACCTGTATACTGGCAACTATGGATGTTGAATCATTATATACAAATATAGATCATAAAGAAGGTCTAGAAGCATTGTTATATTATGTAGGAAAGAGACCACTGTCAGAAAAACCACCAACTTGCTTTATTGTACAGTTGGCTGAATGGACATTGAAAAACAATGTTTTCTTGTTTCAAGAACAATTTTATAAACAAATTAAGGGAACAGCTATGGGAGCTTGTTTTGCCCCAAATTATGCAAATTTATTTCTGGGATTATGGGAAGAGAGATTTGTATATTCTGATTCAAACCCATATTTGGGTAGTATTGTGTGGTGGGGTAGATATATAGACGATGTTATCTTGATATGGTCTGGATTGGAGGCAGATTTGATGGATTTTCATGCATTTTTAAATACTACTAATGCAAATTTGAGATTCACTTTGGATTTTTCACTTACAGAAATACATTTTTTGGACTTAAATATTTTTAAAGATAATACAGGGAAATTACACACCACCATTTTTAGAAAAGAAACAGATAGAAACACCATCCTTAGAGCAGATAGTTTCCATCCTCCATGGCTGATCGAAAATATCCCATTTGGACAATTTCAGAGGTTGAAAAGAATTTGTGATAAAGAAGAAGATTTTGAAATTAAATCACAAGATATGATTCACAGATTCAAACAACGTGGTTATAAAAACAAAGTAATCTATAAATCTTATAATAAAGCTAAAGATAGTAACAGAGATGAACTTTTAATACAAAGACCTAGATTGAATGAGTCAAGAAGTTCTGTTTATTTTGTCACACAATACAGTACAGAGGCAAATAAAATTAAGAAAATTGTAAAAAAACAACTGGAATATTCTGATGAGTGATCCCCATCTTAGGGAAGTTTTACCTGTGTCCCCCTCTATTGTATTTCGAAAAGCTCCTACTATACAAGATAAACTAGTGAGAAGCCATCTCTCCACCAAGAAGACTAATACTTGGTTAAGTCAAACAACAGGAAACTACAGATGTGGTAATTGCAATCATTGTGATAACATACTCAAAACGAATATATTTAGAGATCCATCATCAGGCCGAGAATTTAAGATTAATTCATTTATTAATTGCAATACTACATTTGTAGTTTATCGACTGGAATGTCCGTGTGGATGTTTTTCTAAAGGAATGACTAAGAGAAAATTAAAATTGAGATTAGCGGAGCATAAAAATGCGATACGTACCTGTAACCCACAATATCCTATGGCCCTACATTATAAAAATCAAGGTCACGGTAATCCCAGTTCATTAAAAATAGTTGGGATTGAACATATTTATAATTCGACAAGAGGAGGAGACAGGATAAAAAGATTAAAACAGAGAGAGACTTTTTGGATCTATACGTTAAAAGCAACTAGATTCCCAGGTCTAAATGGTGAATTAGACTTTTCTTCATTTTTGTAAAACAGTTTATCCATAGATGATCCACTGATTATCATCATACATTGTAGAATGTGTTTGTATTTTTCTATGTATACATGTTTGCATACGTATATGTGTGTATATATGTGTATGTGCACATGTAAATGAGTTTGGAAGTATGTATGTACATGCCATGTTTATGCATTTTTTGTATATCTGTGCATAGTTTAAAGTCGCCCTCTATCTATGCTGAATTAATGATGATAGTTGACTATGTCGGTTAAATTATTTGAGTATTGTAGAGATGTTTGAATGAGTCACGTGACCTTAGTACTCAAAAGAGACTCTAAACGCACCTGATCACTGTTTACCCTGATGAAGGCAGACCGCTGCCGAAACGCGTAGGTTTCTTTTAAGATTAAGCCATGTGAATAAAGGCTTTTTAAATTTTCCACATATTCCGAGTGCCTTGGACTAATTTCTTTTGATGTTTTGATGAATCCCTCACCCAAAGAGCACCGATCAAATATTTGAGTTACCCCTGAGCGCTTTTTGTTTGTCTTTTCATGATCTAGTTTAGCTTGCATGTGTGGGCATATTTTGACGTCTTTACCTAAAACTTTAAACATTTATAATATTTAAAATAAAACGGAAAGAAATAAGGAGACTAACATAATTTAAACCACTTATTTGGTGCTTAAACCACCTTCAGAAAGTTTTGCCAGCTGTGGTAGAGCGCAACGGAGGCTCCACTGGAATGTAGCAGATGTGTTAAAACTTGGTATTATTTATTAATATGTTATTAATGTGTTTTTGTGTTCCTCGTCTTGTACGTCGCCGTGTTATTGTGCGTCAACGTCACGTTTATCTGTCCTTAAGTGTGCATATAGTCGAACATTTCTGCTCGACATCGGTAGAAACAAACTTCACAAGTTAAACTCCGCGGACACTGATGAGCTGCAAGATCTCGGCTTGCTCCGGATGCCTACCCATCCTCCGACCCCCACCTCACCACCTCGCCCACAATGGAGGCGCTTCAAGCGGCGCGAGAGGAAGCAGAAGAGGGGTAAGCGCGGGGGTATCCGAACAAGGCTAGCGGCTAACCCCCACAAACCCGCTATCCCCTCCATCATTCTAGCGAACGTACGCTCGCTAGACAACAAACTGGACTACATCCGTCTACTTCGTTCATCACATAGGACTGTAAAGGACTGTTGTGCTTTTGTGTTTACGGAAACTGCACATTAGTGAGCAGCAGACAGCCCACCCCGATGCTTTTCTCATCCTGGCAGGGGACTTTAACCATGCAGACCTAAAGAGTGTGTTTCCAAAAATACAACAACACATAGACTTTCCAACACGGGGCAATAACACAATGGACTTTGTTTACACCACACAGAGAGGAGCTTACAAAGCCTTCCCCCTCCCCCACCTTGGTGGACCACTTAACTGTCATGCTAAAGCCTGCTTACAGACCGATCGTTAAAGTCACCAAACCGGTTTGCAAGGAGATACAAGTGTGGCCAGAAGGTTCTTCAGAGGCTTTACAAGACTGCTTCAATACCACAGACTGGGATATGTTCAAACAGGCTGCCACTCAAAAGAGCAAGAGCACCAGCCCCAATCATGCACACCTTCTACAGAGGCACTATTGAGAGCATCCTGACCAGCTGCATCACTGTGTGGTTTGGAACCTGCAATGCATCCTGCAGGAAAACACTTCAAGGCATAGTGAGAACAGCTGAGAAGATCGTTGGTGTCTCTCTCCCCTCCCTTCAGGACATTTACAGCACACGTCTTACACGTAAAGCCCTCTGCATAACAGCAGATGCCACCCACCCAATGCACAACCTCTTCAGTCTGCTGCCATCACACACACACACACACACACACACACACACACACACACACATATTAATTTATATATATTTGGTTGACAATAAATAAATAAAAGAAAGAATTAATGAATGAATTCTACAGTCTGCTTGTGCCTCTATGTTTGTTAGTTACTGGAGACATCCAGTAAGACACAGTCAAATATTCAGTCCAAATGCACTGGAGAGACCTGAAACATGTTAATTTTTCCTTATTGGCTATATGACATTTAGATGTTGCATATTATTCTGTGGTCTTAAGGAAAGTGTTAAGTATTTCAGCACATAAGAGCAAATATAGCTTATAGGCCATTTCGTTGCGCTCGGCAGCTTTTCACTAATAAAGCTCTTCATGTAAATTTCATTTTTCAATTTTAGCACGTCATATAAAAACATCGCCCTTGCGCCCTCATTTATGATATCCTGCCGCCGGGCCTGCTATAGCGAAACTTTATTGTTTGAGAAGAAACAAAAACGGAAACTGTGCATGAAAACCTGGCTGGGAAGACGGCGATAACATGAATTTTTTGTTCTTCAACGAGAAAAAAAAAAAAAAAATCGCAGACACAACACAATGACGGCGTTAATTATACAACGCAGTGGTTACGGTCATATTAACAACTAACATTAATATCAATAACTCCTCTGGCTTTAGACTTTACCTTTTAGAGCTTGTTCTTGTCGGCGCAATATAAGTTTATTGCATGTATAGCTACGAATCAGATTATGAAGAATGATTAACAGCATGCTTTTCCTTTATTTCATCCTTTCCGTAACGTGTTTTATTTATTTATTTATTTATTTATAATTTTTTAAAATAATGATGACAATATTCACTGTCTAAGCATTCCTCGGTATACTACCAACAAATTACGCCCCTGTACCCAAGTAGCCTACCTAAGTTAATTTACATTTCATGTAAAAAAATAAGAAATCAAAAAAGACCAAAGTATTATGCTAAATATCCGTACAAACGAACATGTTTGTTGTTTAACTTTCGTTGATAAAACAACACAATACAGCCTATAATAATGTCACGAGACTAGACAGAGAGGATCCAAAAGCAAGTAAATTTATTAATGAACAAAGGAAGAAGTATCAAAGGATACCACCGGATGCTCTGGCGACAATAAAGCACACAACAAAAGAAAGTCACAGGTCACCACGAAGACAAACGAACAGCGGGGGAATCTGGGGAACAAATGACAGGAACAAGGAAAAACAACGGACTGATAACCAGCAGTAACCACAGGCTGAATATATAGTCAGCAAACAAGGATCAGCTGGAGGATGATTAAGTCAGCTGATAGAAAGCACGCCGTCACACAAAAGGTAAACAAATCACACACCCTCGCACACGACAACACACAAGGCATAACACATAACATACAGAAAGAACACACAAACCCATCAACCGTGACAGTACCCCCTCTCCTAGGAGCGCCTCCTGGCGCTCCCGGAAGAGCTTACCTGGCGATTGTAATCATCGATGAGAGAATGATCCAATATGTCCCTTGCAGGAACCCAACTCCTCTCCTCTGGACCGTAACCTTCCCAGTCCACCAAGTACTGGAATCCTCGTCCCCTCCGCCTAGAGTCCAGAATGCGCTTAACCGAATAAGCCGTCTCCCCATCTACGAGACGCGGCGGGGGGGGGGAACCGTAGTAGGCGGATTTATGGCCGTATGAAAAACGGGCTTCAATTTAGAAACATGAAATACGGGATGGATTCTCCTGTACGCTGGAGGAAGTTTGAAGCGGACTGCCACCGGACTAATGATCTTGATGACAGAAAACGGGCCAATGAATTTGGGTGCAAGTTTATTACATAAGGTGCGGAGAGGGATATTTCTAGATGAAAGCCACACTTTTTGACCGACAATGTAAACGGGAGGCTTAGACCGGTGGCGATCGGCTTTAGCCTTGGTGCGCGAACCCACTTGAAGGAGGGTCTGTCTGGCCCTGTTCCAAGTGCGTTGACACCTCTGGACAAAAGCGTGGGTGGAGGGAAACGCGACTTCAGATTCCAGACTGGGAAATGCAGGTGGCTGGTACCCTAGACTACATTCAAATGGAGAGAGGCCCGTGGCAGACACTGGTAAAGAGTTATGTGCGTACTCCACCCATGAGAGCTGCTGGCTTCAGGAGGATTCTGGATTCTGAGACACTAAACATCGTAACATACGTTCAAGATCCTGGTTGGCTCTCTCTGTCTGACCATTACTCTGAAGGTGGAAACCAGAAGAAAGACTAACAGTCGCCCCCAGTAAATGACAAAACTCTCTCCAAAATTTAGAGATGAACTGAGGCCCCCTGTCAGAAACCACGTCTGTCGGGAGGCCATGGATACGAAAGACATGATCAATGACAGCAACCGCTGTCTCTCTGGCTGATGGTAATTTGGGCAGAGGGATGAAGTGAGTGGCTTTCGAAAACCGGTCCACTACGGTCAAAATCACCGTATTCCCGTTGGAGGAGGGAAGACCCGTGACGAAATCTAGCGCAATATGGGACCAGGGTCTCGACGGCACTGACAGCGGCTGAAGGAGTCCAGCGGGAGGGCGATTGGAAGTCTTAGAAACAGCGCAAACAGAGCAAGCCAAAACAAAATCCCTTATGTCACGAGCCATAACTGGCCACCAGAATCGTTGTTTAATTAAAGACAAGGTGCGACTCACCCCCGGATGACAGGCCAACTTGGAAGAGTGACCCCAACGGATGACATCAGACCGTAATTCCTCTGGCACAAATAAGTCTGGGAGTCTGGGGTTGGCCAATTTACCACAGCTTGAACTTTCTCTGGATCCATGCGCATACCCTCGACCGACACGATGTGTCCCAGAAAAGGAACAGACTGTGCATGAAATACGCATTTCTCCGCCTTGACATAAAGCCTATTCTCTAGCAGCCTCTGAAGCACTCGCCTGACGTGTTGAATGTGTTCCTGGAGAGAATGGGAAAATATCAGTATGTCATCCAGGTAGACATAAATGAACTGATCTAGCATATCTCTCAACACATCATTCACGAGTGCTTGGAAGACTGCAGGGGCGTTGGACAGACCGAAAGGAAGGACGCAATACTCAAAGTGCCCCCTGGGGGTATTAAAAGCAGTCTTCCATTCATCGCCTTCTCGAATACGGACCAAATGGTAAGCGTTGCGGAGATCTAATTTTGTAAAAAAGGACGCCCCCTGCAGACGTTCGAAGGCAGAAGACATCAGCGGCAAAGGATAAGTATTCTTCACCGTGATAGCGTTCAGCCCTCGGTAGTCTATACAAGGACGGAGGGAGCCTTCTTTCTTTTTCACAAAAAAAAAACCCTGCCCCTGCTGGTGAAGACGAGGGACGGATGATCTTAGCTGCTAGAGAATCAGAAATATATTTCTCCATGGCCTCCCTCTCTGGAGCGGAGAGCGAATAAAGTTTGCCTTTAGGCGGAGACGTACCTGGCAATAACTCTATAGCACAGTCATAGGGACGATGTGGAGGAAGAGAAGCAGCTCGAGACTTACTGAACACTCTCTTCAGGTCAAGGTACTTACTGGGCACGTTTGACAGATCCATGTGTTCCTCCTGAAAAACAGAACGAGACACAGAAGAACAGGCAGACAACAGACACGTAGCATGACAGCTCTCACTCCAAGAGATTATAGATTCCTGTCTCCAATTAATATGTGGATTGTGCATTACCAACCATGGGTGCCCAAGAACCACTGGAGTGACAGGAGCTTCTGTTAAAAAAAAATGAATAACTTCAGAATGGTTACCAGAGGTGATCAATCTTATAGGACAAGTGGAATGAGTGATGGAAGGAAGAGAGAAACCATTGAGAGCATGAACAGATATGGGTTGGGAGAGAGAAATCACAGGAAGTCCAAGTCTTTGAACTAAATCAGAGTCTATAAAATTTCCCTCTGCACCAGAGTCAATAAGTGCTTTAGTCATAAAATTCCCAGATGACCACTCCAACTTAACCTTCAGAAGTGTGGCTGCAAGAGAGGATTTGTCCAAAGATACCCTACCCGTCAGTAACCTCTTACCTACTGACGGGCTCTGGCTTTTACGGGACAATGAGCCGTGATGTGCCCCGTACCAGCATACACATACACAGGCCCTCGCTGCGGCGTCTGCGCTTCTCCTCCAGCGACAGCTTAGAGCGGCCCATCCGCATGGGTTCAGGTTCCGAGAGGGGCGTGTCCACCAATCCCGGAAATACAGTGGCAGCCGGAAGAGGAGAATTCTCCAGAGTGTATGTGTGTCGCGTGCGTCTCTCCCGGAGCTGAAGACGAGAGTCCACGCGAATGGCTAGATCAATGAGCCCATCCAGGGTTTTAGGAAGATCCAAAGCAAAGATCTCGTCCTTTATACGATCTGCCAACCCGTGTAGAAAGACGTCCCACTGCGCCTGAGCGTTCCACTCACTCTCCGCCGCCAGGGTGCGGAACTTAATTGAGTAATCAGCAACACTCCGCTGTCCCTGTTGCAACTCCGTGAGCATCCGGGCCGCCTCTCTGCCCGCCACGGCTTGATCGAAAACCTTTTTGAGTTCCTCTGAAAAGGCTTTAAATGAAGAACAACATGGGAGTTTCTTCTCCCACACAGCGGTACCCCATAGCGCTGCTCTCCCGGTGAGAAGCGTGATGACAAACGCCACTTTAGATTCCTCCGTGGAAAATGAGGAAGGCTGCAAGGAAAAGTACAACGAGCACTTCGCTAAAAAGGCACGACACAACTCCGGTTCTCCGGAGTAGAAAGCCGGAGGTGGGAGTCTCGGAGGATCGAGCGGCTTGATCAGATACGGACACAACAGGTGGACTAATGTTTGCAGCAACAGGCTGTTGGACACCAGCAGTATGAAGATGCTGCAGCTGTGTGGTGAGTTCAGACACCTGTGTCACGAACGCTTGGATAGCGCGACTGGTGGTGGTCATTTGTTCATCTTGCCTGTCCATGCGTGTGGTGGCTTGCGAGACAAACTCAGCCAGGCCTTGGATACTCGCTGGATCCATGATTGATCAGTCCGTTCTGTCACGAGACTAGACAGAGAGGATCCAAAAGCAAGTAAATTTATTAATGAACAAAGGAAGAAGTATCAAAGGATACCACCGGATGCTCTGGCGACAATAAAGCACACAACAAAAGAAAGTCACAGGTCACCACGAAGACAAACGAACAGCGGGGGAATCTGGGGAACAAATGACAGGAACAAGGAAAAACAACGGACTGATAACCAGCAGTAACCACAGGCTGAATATATAGTCAGCAAACAAGGATCAGCTGGAGGATGATTAAGTCAGCTGATAGAAAGCACGCCGTCACACAAAAGGTAAACAAATCACACACCCTCGCACACGACAACACACAAGGCATAACACATAACATACAGAAAGAACACACAAACCCATCAACCGTGACAAATGTAGGCTAGTTAAATAGAAATAACTTTAACTGCTTGAAACAGTAAACGTTACATTTTAGAAACTTCACAAATACTAATCAATAATAATATAAATAGTAACGAAGAACAAAAATATTAGCCTAGGCTTGTAACAACATAAGTCAGATGTTGAAAAACCTGGCTGGGAAGACGGCGATAACATTAAATTTCTGTTCTTCAACGAGAAAAAAAAAATCGCAGACACGACACAATGACGGCGTTAATTATACAACGCAGTGTTTACAGTCATATTAACAACTAACATTAATATCAATAACTCCTCTGGCTTTAGACTTTACCTTTTAGAGCTTGTTCTTGTCGGCGCAATATAAGTTTATTGCATGTATAGCTACGAATCAGATTATGAAGAATGATTAAGAGCATGCTTTTCCTTTATTTCATGCTTTCCGTAACGTGTTTTATTTATTTATTTATTTATTTATTTATAATTTTTTAAATAATGATGACAATATTCACTGTCTAAGCATTCCTCGGTATACTACCAACAAATTACGCCCCTGTACCCAAGTAGCCTACCTAAGTTAATTTACATTTCATGTAAAAAAAATAAGAAATCAAAAAAGACCAAAGTATTATGCTAAATATCCGTACAAACGAACATGTTTGTTGTTTAACTTTCGTTGATAAAACAACACAATACAGCCTATAATAATGTAGGCTAGTTAAATAGAAATAACTTTAACTGCTTGAAACAGTAAACGTTACATTTTAGAAACTTCACAAATACTAATCAATAATAATATAAATAGTAACGAAGAACAAAAATATTAGCCTAGGCTTGTAACAACATAAGTCAGATGTTGAAAAAAAACTGCGTCTCTCCGCCTTTTGTTTTCTATTCATATTTTAAATTCTTTGCCAGAAAAACTAACATGTTGACTTTGTTCGGTTTAAGCGGAGACTTATTTGAGATTACAATGTTTCCAGCAGCACTGAGACGGTGTGCCTGTAGTGCATGCAGATACTTTTTCGCAACCGTGGCAAAGAGGGTATCTTGCTCCGCCGCCTGCATTTCTCGGAAACCAGCTCTACATCGCGGAGCGGAGCGGAGCCCAACAAATAGCTTCATCCTAATTATTGATTCGCCTTTCTCGTTCGCCACGGATATAATAAGTAATATAAGTCATATATGTTTTCCAGCGAGGTTCATTGCTGAACTTGAACTTGCTGTATCACGTCTAAGTTAACGTTATATTCATAAATGTATAGGCTACTTGGCAACAAAACAGAAAACGTGTGTTCTAGAGTGATTGTCATCACGGTGACCGTCACAGCCCTTACAATAATTACAATGTAATTTATCAGCTATAAAATGAAAGCCTCAGTTTGGTGCGGAGTTATCATTATACCAAAATTAAGAAAATCTTTGGTGCCGGAATACTTTAAGCCCTGGTAAGATCATGTTTATTACTAAGAAAACTAAATCAAAATTATATTTTAATTGAACACATCTGATCACATAATGTACACACAGAAAAGTCTGTTTAGTGTTGTGGAAAGGCAAAGCTGAATATCTGTGGTTAAACTGCCACCCAGCGGTCAAAAGCTGCTGGCGCACCAAGTACCGCTGTCGCCGCGGTATGAATGGCGCCAAAAGGAACACATTGAAGTAGTAACATCTGTATGTGGCTGAATTGACAATAAAGCTGACTTTGACTTTGAAAAAGGCAAGAAAGGTCCAGATGTAGTGAAATATTAGTAACATTTCAGTTTGTTTGTGCTTGACAATGACACGTTTCAATGTGAGTATAATACAATTTGGGGGTTGGGGTGGTTTGCCCAGGGTGTCATTTAAACTAGAACCGCCACTGGCTGTGGGACACTTTTTGATGCATCAGGGTGTGTTGACTTGAGTATGCTGTGGTCTTAAAGTGTATGGTGGAAAACCTTTACAGGTGATCACTCTTATGGGTAGCCCCTGTCCTGTAAGTTAATGTCACAATTTTCTTTTTGTTGTCCTGTACTGGTTTGAGAGTATGTTGTTTGAGTGTTTTGTGTGTGTGGATTGAACATTAACTTGAACATTATCTTGCAGTGCCTTTTGTGAGTAAGCCCCCTAGAGGTGACTTTGCGATCAGGACCTTTTTTATTGCTCTTGTGTCTTTTTAAATATAATTATTGTGAATAAACTTTATTTTTGTATGATACTTGTGTCTCCTGCCTACTCCTTAAAAATTTTAAGAAATTAATCTGTGTGACCTTTTTATATTTTAATTCCTGGGTTTGTATCCCAGGTGGCACAGTCGACTGTTTTATAAAACTGAGTTGAGCTTAGGGGTAATTGTTGGTTGCCCACCCATTTTCATCCAAGAGTAGGAAAAAAAGACTAAAATAATATTGCACTGCTCGAGAGTGCCACCACATTAATACAAAGAGAAATTTTACAGCTGCAGTTAGTTTTGACAGTAATGTTGTTGACTTTCATTAAGGGAGCAGTGAATGTACTTTGTGTTAAAAATGGGGGTAGCCTACTGTGATATATTCATGTTGCAATTTTGAATTTGAAACAATGAGAACTCTGTAGTTCGAAGTACTGGTGTATGTTAGGATTGTTTTTGGCGAACGCAGAAAAAATAAAGTCGCTCAATACTTATGCTCCAACTCCAGTGTATTCTTGCAGTTAGATACATCGCAAGATCCTTACTGTTTTCTGCAAGTCTTCCTGAAGGAGAAAATCAGCCCCAGACCATCATACTACCACTACTACATTTTTCTGTTGGTATAGTGTTCTTTTCCTGATATGCAATGTTACTTTTACACCACAAATAATGGAACACACACCTTCCGAAATGTTCAGCTTTTTGTCTTGTCAGTTGTAACCCAGGTTACCAATAGAAACAAGATTAGATTTAATTATTTAAATATGTGGAACATTTAGTTTTTCTTTTTCTGTTTTACAAATTATTTTTATAGGCGATTAGAAGACATTAAAATATTTTTTGTTGTAAAAGAAATGTGTAAGGATTTAGAATGTCATGTGAAGTCTTTCCGGTTCCGGATCACTGACGCGGTCAGAATTCGCGCGCACTTGCATCGGCGAAGCAGAAGAGAGCAGATGCAGTTTAGATCTCTCTCTAGATTAAGCTTGTATTTAACAAGCAAATGAGAGGTTCATCAAATGAGTGAAGAAGTTCATCACATTAAAGAGATTAAAAGTTCATCTGGTTTTGGTCAGGTTTTTTTTGTTGTTGTTGTTTTATTTTACCTCTTTTACCTGGATTGGTGCCATCGATGTGCTCCTGTGTGATCTGTTGAATTGATGCTGGATCAGGATTGGTGCTTACTTGATTCTGGATTTGTGTGACAGACATTTCGTTGTTGCTCCCAGAGAAATTTTATATTCACAAAACGTTGAATGTACATTTACTCACTGCTTTTGCAGGAAAAGAAAGGACTTTTGAGAAAGGAGTTTATAGAGAAAAAAAGAACTGTTAAGTGATCATTTGTGAACTGTTTTATTGATTCATTACTTCATTTATTGTTGATGTATCAAGTGTAATAGGTTTGGGTTTGTTTTATTTGTTTTTTCATATACAAAAATTGCATAGATCAGAGAAGAAGAATTTCATACAATTCTTTAATAGTTTATTTCGTAACAATTTAAATCTTTCCTTATAAGGTTATTCTATTTTACCGAGTCAAGTTTATTTTTTATCTGAGAAATGAAAAAAAATAGAGAGTGAAACCTGTGAAAACAAAGGATTATTTCGGTTATATTACAACAGTATTGAGTGAACGTGGTTATACTTACCTAACATATACTTACCTGTTGAGTAAACTCAGGATTTGAAACCTGTAAGGAATCAAAAGAAACAATTGTGAAACATTATTTTATTATTTCATTTGATATTGAGTATTTTTGTACCTTCTCACAATTTTCTTTTTGTTTCTTATGATTTATTAACAACTGAACACAAACAATACAATCAGTTAAAACATAGGTCCCACTTTATATTAAGTGTCGCTTATACCTGTGAACTTACATGGTAACTAGATGTGTAAGTAGTATGTAACTACAGTGTATGTACACACTGGTACATAGTAGTTACTTGTGTAATATTGGTGTAACTACACACATGTAACAGCCCACTGAATAGTATGTGTAAGTACAAATGTGTAACAGGACATTGGTAACAACACTAAGAAAGTACACATCTGTAACAAGAATTATGTAAGTGCATTGTGTAACAACAGTATGTACTTGCAGGTGTTTTCTCACTTCCACACCTGTTTGCATACCATGTACTTGTGAACATTGTATGACAGAAATAAAGCTTCATTAGAAGGTCTCACCTTGTGATACCAGTGTAATTACAGGGTAAATCCACATAAACTGTCCACTCAATATAAAGTGTAAAATAGTCACAAATTACTCTGTAACTTGTAAAATATCCTCTGTGCAACACTTTATTAACAGTGTACTTACATGGTAACCCCACAGGAACTGTCCACTCAATATAAAGTGTAAAATAGTCACAAATTACTCTGTAACTTGTAAAATATCCTCTGTGCAACACTTTATTAACAGTGTACTTACATGGTAACCCCACAGGAACTGTCCACTCAATATAAAGTGTAAAATAGTCACAAATTACTCTGTAACTTGTAAAATATCCTCTGTGCAACACTTTATTAACAGTGTACTTACATGGTAACCCCACATAAACTGTCCACTCAATATAAAGTGTAAAATAGTCACAAATTACTCTGTAACTTGTAAAATATCCTCTGTGCAACACTTTATTAACAGTGTACTTACATGGTAACCCTACATAAACTGTCCACTCAATATAAAGTGTAAAATAGTCACAAATTACTTTGTAACTTGTAAAATATGCTCTGTGCAACACTTTATTAACAGTGTACTTACATGGTAACCCTACATAAACTGTCCACTCAATATAAAGTGTAAAATAGTCACAAATTACTCTGTAACTTGTAAAATATCCTCTGTGCAACACTTTATTAACAGTGTACTTACATGGTAACCCCACAGGAACTGTCCACTCAATATAAAGTGTAAAATAGTCAAATTACTCTTTAACTTGTAAAATATCTTCTATGCAACACTTTATTATGTGTATCTACATGGAAACTCCACAGGAACTGTCCACTCAATATGAAGTGTAAATTTGTCACAAATTACTGATTCATCCACTGACGAATCCATGTACTTCCCACCTACATTCTGAAATGTTCCATGTTAATTCTATTGTAACTGTGAACCTAAAAGTAATAGTATTAAATTCCCAAGTATTAATCCACAAATGTTTTTCAATAAGTAGACTATAGAGGACTAAAAAGAAAACATGCAGCAAATGTAAACAATATTTATTAACATATTTATACTCAACAGTGCAACACATATAAAGTAAAACCTTAGAAATATGGCTGCAATATAGAACCTTACAGACACTATGAAATTAAAGAGATTAAACATAATCCCATAAACAAAAAAATCTTAAGAGTAAATTAAAACTTTTAGATAAATGTTGGAAGTAACATCAGTTCACATTAAACGTACAGCAATTCACATTGAAGGGATAGTTTACCCCAAAATGAAATTATTAATTACTCCCCCTGCTGTTATTCCAAACCTGAGTCCTTCATTCAAAAAAAAAAAAAATCTACTTTTTTATTTGTATTTGTAAAAATATTTTAGCTGATTATTTTTTATTATTATTATTATACATTATTATATTATATATATTTTAGAATTATCTGACCCTCCATAGAATGACAGAGTTGCAAGGCATTTAAAGTCTAGAAAGATACAGTACCACCAACATCAAAAGAGTACATTTGTCTTCAGTGGTTCAATTGTAATGCTATTAAGCTATGATAATACTTTTGTGTGGACAAAAAACACATTATTTTACGATTTATTCTGTTCAGTGTCATTTCAGGTCTCAGGGGTTGGAACGACATGTGGGGTAACAATTAATAACTACTGATGTGAATCTACAATTTAACTTTAAACAACATCTGCACATAAGAGATTTGTATATTTCTATCTGAACTTATACTTTATTGGCAGAAGTTTGCGCTCTTGTTTGGCGTTTTCAATGACAGATTTTAAGTCTGTTGTCAGTGACTGCAGGCACCTCTTGGCAAAGTCAAAAAGTTTCTCCTCCTTGGTTCTGAATTTAGGGATGCTTCTGTAAAACTCAGCATCAACAAGCTGAATTTCAGCCACAACAGCTGTTAATGCGAGAGTATTACGGTCAACCCCAACTTTGGTACATGCTTTACTAATGCTCCCTTCTTTTTTATAGGCATTGAAAACTTTGTTGTACCGCCTTAGTACGTCATCAGGGGTTGTTGCTGTAGAAAGATAAAAGCTTAAGAAGAAATTAAAAAAAAACAAAAAAACAATGTGTGTCAAATACTTAAATGCACAAACCACACAAACCTGGCATGACCTATTGTGAATTAGTTTTTCCAGGGATGTCCCACATGGAACAAACATATATGAGGATGTATGCGCAAATATGAAACCTATAAGCAGTATTCAGTATATGCACATATATGATAGACATGGGACGATAACCATTTTCAAGGTATGTCGCGGTTTGGAAAAGTCAAGGTTTTAAAACTGTACAACAGTTTTCAAGGGGGGACAACAGTATCTCTAGCAGAACATTTTCCATTTTAAATTGTAAAAAAATGTTTTGAAACAAATAAAGACAAAATGAAGCAAAATTCAATAATTCATTTAGCCCGACACATTTACTGCTCCAAAATATTTTAAATGTTTCACAAAATAAAATATACTGTGTTCAAAACAAAATGTACGGTTGTTTTTTACCCAGACATTTAAAAAGAAAATATTTTTGAGCAGTAATTACAATACTGTGATACCGTGATATTTTTATCCAATGTTATCATACAGTAAGAATCTTATACAGGCCCATGCCTAATATATGATAATAAATATGTGTATGTATATGCCATATATAGGCAAAACTGAGGTGCATATATGTGCATATACATGCCATATAGGTCTCCTGTAATGCTTCTTTATATCCACATATAAGCCTTACATGTACATACAAGATATACTAATAAAAAACAAAATGCAAAAAAATTATGTGTCAAGCCAACACTTGAAATTTTATTCACATGTAATTGGCATGTTATGGAATTTAACTATGGCAAATAAGTGAGAGGAGATGAAAAGCTATGATGTTTACATGTTTTCCTGAAACATTTTCAAGGCCAATTCTTTTTGTATTAAGATGGTGGAAAAGAAGAAAATAATATTTTTTTGTCTTATTTTTTTATTGTACTATTTGATTGTTCTTAAGTAAATAAAAAATACAATTTATTATATTTACGTTGTCTAGAACCTATAGATTTTAATAATTTAACTAATATGTAGGTAAACATATAGGTAAACATATATATGTACATATAAACATACATATAAGCACATATATGTGTACATACAGTATATGTCTACATATATGCATACATAAAGTATGTGTAAATATATGAATGTGCATATATGTACATATACGTACATATAATATAGGAAATGGCCAATTTTTTATGTCATATATATTAAAAACCTATATCAAAACCTATCTTAAAACATATATGTTTATATAGGTTCTTTCCATGTGGGGTTCTATTGACTAAGTACACATCAACAGAAAAATGGCATTCAAAAACAGGATATATGCTTACCACGTGTGCTGTGCTTGGTAGATTTTGACCTGCTGGCCCTCTTTGTCTTCTTATGACTCTTTCTCTTCTTCCGAGGAATATCACTATCAGGTGACTCTGAAGATGAGGAAGAAGTCATGGACTCCTCATCAGTGTTACTGGTGCTGCATTCAGTGCTTGTGTCCAAGACTTTCTTTACTTTTTTTGCCCCTCTGTCTATGGAAAAATAACAGATTTAGTTACATAAAAAGGCTAGCAGGCTTAGGCTAGCTACAGATGAGACTTTTATAAAAATCTTAACCAATTTTAAAATCATGGAATAAAACAGACATACTGTTTCTTACAGTCTTACAGCTAGAAATTAAGTCCAAAAGAATATGGTTAATAAATTTGTCCAGTTTTTATGGCATGTTTGTGGCTCCCAAATTTTAACAAAGCGCAAGGTTTAGAATAAAATGTGTTTTTTTGTTTTTTTTTGTTCAAGGATCTTCCGTCTTGATCAGAAGCAGTTAATAATAGGTCAAACCCCATTCAGGGGTTCAAATCAAACTTAAAATCAGCAACTGTAGTATGTGGCCAGCCTTAAAAATGTAATCAATAATACTACTCGGCAGTTCAGGATTGATGTGAAAGTTTAAAAAGTTTAAAAAAATCTACTTGCTCAGTAAATATTAATTTTAAATCAAACACGTTAATACAACAAAACAGGTTTCTTACTTGACAATTTTAGGACAGTTTGGCGGAGAAAATCTCGTTCCTGTTTAAGTGTTTGTATTGTCTGGGCCATGAGCATCAGCTTGTCTTTTTCCAACATAGATGAAGACCCATCATCTTGTCCTTTAAAAACAAACAATGTAGCACAATACAGTTATGGTACATACAACTGGTACATACATCTGGTACATAATGGTACATACAAGTGCCAGCTAAATAACTAAAAATGTACCTTGTGTAATATGGAGTATATAAAAGTGGCATTAGTGCAAGATCAAGTATTTATATTTCCATAAAAGTACAATAGAACAAGACTGGCATTGGCTGTTTTTTTTTTTTTTTTTTTTTGTTAAAGCTAAAACATTTCAGCAAACAGTTGTGGTTGATGTGGTTCATTTTCAAATACGTTGGCTTGGTCTATCTTATACCATGATTGCACATTCAAAGTAATTTCTTTGTAAGTAAATACAAACTCACCTGGTTCTGGAGTAATGGTTTCCACCGCAACAACAGAAAGGTCATTGTCATCGTCTTTATCATGGTGTACTTTATGAATTTTTTGGGATGATTCAGGTGGTTCTGTAAAAACAAAAAAGGAAATGGTTGCTGCTCTTGTCTGTCAAACTACCGCAACATTACTGGAGCAGCAACTTCTAAAACACTTCATGTAAAATGGTTTAACTTCGCCAAGAGTATGATCAGTTGGTTATCAATTTTTTTCTCAAACATTTTCCCCTCTTGTATTTTTTCCTATAGGACCAATATAGAAAAAGCTTGATGTGGCTTAAATAAACACATAAAAACAAACATGTGTATTTGTAAACAAATTCAAATGTGTATTGTGTCCTAATATGATAAAAAACATTATTCAATCCTACATTAATTTTCTTGTTGCACTTATAAGGGTCAAAATTAAATTTAAATAGACTAGTGGTCAAATATCAGCAAATGTGTTTTTTTTTTTTTTTTTTTGCATATTCAGTACTATTTGTATATGGTTTTACACATAGCATGGTTAGTTATTAGTGTATAAAAAGTGTGTACATTAAACTATAATTTGAAGTAGTTTAAGTATAGTAACATTCATTTTTTTATTTAGTGAAGGCTTGATTACGGTTAAGCATATTGCACATAAAAGTTAACTTATATCTAACCTTTGTTAGTCCGTTTAGATGAGTTACTGCATGAGACTACTAATATTAACGTTAAATCATTACAAATCATCGAACTGTAGATTAAATTACCTTCACTCAAGAGGTCAGCTTCGCTGCGTTGGGGGCAGTTCCTCTTCAAAGAAATCGTCTTTTTTCGTGGCATACTGAAGAAAAATTCGCTAAAGAGTTAGGGCTAACAATTTGCAAATAGACGCATCATGAGCGAGAACCATCTGCTCTGATAGGGAAATTGGTGGTTCATTCAGTAGTCCAATCAAAACTTACGTAACGTGACGTGACAACTGTGACGTTTCGTTGTAAACAGCCAGTTATCGACAAGGCGCCAAATTTACTAATAGGAAAGCAAGGCAAGCCAATAGTATGATCCTGCACAACTGGAGTGGCTGCACTTTCAGGACCGTACGTTTAGGACCGCATCTTTAGGACCCTCGTTTTTTGTGACATCGCCACCTACTGGATTGGATGACATTGTAAAACTGCATTACTAGGACCGCATTTCTTTTCGGCAGCGCCACCTACTGGATTGGATGCCACGGTGAACTGCATTTCTAGGACCATATTTAACAACGCCACCTACCGAATTTAATTATATAGTGAAAACTTCAGTTGCAGGACTGGATTCCCAGCGCCACCTACCTGATTGGATGATATAGCGGAGACTTTTAGGAGCTTTTTTTTTTTCAAATTGTGCTTTTTGATGTAAAACGTACCAGAAGTTAAAGTGTGAAACACCTGTTGTGAGTAACAATTTTAAATTAAAACAAATGAATTTACAGATAAAAAAAGAAATTAAAAATGTTTCTTAACTTTACACAAATGAAAAAAATGAGTGCCCTAAAAGACTTGCATTTCTTGA
>NC_079440.1:25893645-25913645 GCF_903798145.1 Danio aesculapii | reverse complement strand
ATCCTGGCTAGATACTCTCAGATTTATGTGGCTGTTCTCTGACTTCACACCATCCTGAAATGAAGAGAATTAATTATTCTGAATAATAATAATAATAATAATAATACCCTCAAGAAAAAAATGGTTTCACCAAACTTATGTTAGTGGTGGGAATCATGGAAAAGTATCCAAACAATCAGGGATGGGCAAAAATACATTGAAATGTATTTTAAAATAAAATACAAAATACCTGTTTTATGTGTATCAAAATAAACTACATAATACAACAGCCACAAATGTATCAAAAAATACTGTATTTTGAAAATACTGCAAAATACTTTTACAACGTTGCATTACATTTCTTCACAAACCTTTTATTGACAGGCCTATTTGATCAATCCTCTTACCATTAAACTGACTTAGTTAAGTAAACAACGATTGACAGCAATAGCATTTCGCAAAGCAAGTTTAAAGAGCATATTGTAGGTTAGACACCCCAGTGAGTCAATGTGCGTAAGAGTAAGTAGGAACTAGATTTTCTTTAACATATACGTTAAAGTTTATTATTAAGCCATCTGGAGTCATTTTTAGTTTTAAATTTACTTCCGCATCTGAAAAATCGGCAGACCGTAAGTGACGTCGGATGAGGCATATCGCGCATATACACAGTATGAAGACAACTGATCGCGGTGCGCGTTTGGTTGCCGAGATAAGATATTCTGAGATTTTCTACAATTATGAGCCTGTGGACAAACCAGCAGATAGAACAGCAGTCAGAAAAGTGTAATTGAGCTGTATTGTGTGAAGAACAGAGCAGGTTCTCAGTGAGAGACCAGTGTTAGCTTACAGACAGATATGTTAGATAATGAAATCTTATCTGGCAATAGCAAAGCTACTATTGATCATCTATAAGTATTAATACTTACTAGGAACAAAAGTTATGCCACATTGACCATATTTTTTAATTGTAGAAAAGTTTATACAAAACACAAATAACACAGAACATCTGGAATAATGCAGAAACATGTAAACAAGGTACTAGAAAATCTTTTTACTACACAAAAGGTTTTCAGAGCTTTTGTATTAAAATAAAAATACCATCACATATTAAAACAATTTAAATAAGTTTTTAAATACGTGTCTTTTTGTCAGTTTATTTTCATTGGGTATAAGATTATCTTTGATTATATTGGAACGCATTTTGGCAAAAATCCATAAAAAAATACAAGTACAGCTGTTACTGTATAAAATATTTAAAAACGATTTGATCAACAAATCTGATCTGCATTTATGGTTAAATAAACTTCAACCCAAATTCAAGTTTAAATTCTAATGCAGCTCAAGATCAAGTTTTATTTACATATCACAAAATCATAAGCAGTGTTAATACCCAACATTTTTACTCTTTATATATGTATAAGAAACTGTGTGAATGTGTGTATGAGTAGGTAACATAATACTGAAAGAAAAATATATCATCTGACCCATTTAAAAGTAAACCTTATTAAAATTATTTTTCAGTAAGTGGGCCAACAATTACGTGAGTACCACACTATCATGTCTTTAATGTGTGCTAAATTGTGAATGCTGTGTAAAAAGATGCCGACAGCCTCATTCTTGTAAACCAGCTGGAAGGATCTAGAAAGGAGAGCAAATGTAGTGGACAGTTCTGCATTCTCGTCGAGCCTGTGATGACCTTCACCGATGACCTCCACCGGTATTTCACCGTCAGACACACAGTGAGGGCTGATGCAAATATGCTGGGGAAATAATGCAAAAGTTTAAATCATGTTTATTAATAAGGTACATTTTAAAATTCACCATATGATTTTTAGTAGAACACAATACAGAAAATCCAACCACATTTGCAGACCCCTGGATAGTGAACTGCAAACCATCTCACAAATATAGATTGTACGCATTATAAGTTGAGCATGTGTGAACAATTCAAATGTTATTTGTTTTTCTTCTACAAGATGAATATTCCTCGTATGTCAATAAAAAGTGCCTTTCCTCATTGACATGACAGAATATTTTTTAACTCTCCCTCAAGTGGTTCCAAACCTTATTGACTTTCTTCTGTTGATCACAAAAGAAGATATTTTGAAGAAAGCTAAAAATCTGTAACCATTGACTTCTATAGTAGGAAAAACAGATACTATGGAAGTCAATGGTTACACGTTTACAATATTTGAAAAAAAAAAGAGAAAATGAAAGAAAGTGTCTGAGTTTACCTGCCTGCATTATAGAAAAATATTCTAGTAATTATTTTCCCTTCTAGTTTTTGTTATCAAATAATGCCATGTATAATTAATTCACGATAGGGGTCATAATAATTTACCCGATGAACGAGGTGAAGGTCTAAAGTTACATTGAGGTAAAGTTGGTTTTATATTCACACGTTCTGATTTTCTCCCTAATAATAGAATTTCAGAAAAGTATTCTTTGCTAATTCCTAATAATAACATCATATTAGCAGCCAATGACTATCGAAGTACAACATTGTTCACTCTCAGTTTAATAGTGCTAATGGTGTTTTAAGTCATATTTACGTGTGATTATATTCAAAGTACCATGGTAAACAAAACAGAGAGGGTGTCACAAGCTGTCACTAAACGAATGTGCGAATATAAAATCAACTTTACCTTAGTTAAGGTTACTCTGTGAGCCAAAGTGAAGCACAGTTGAGTGAGAGACCTGTGGAGAGAAAGCCTTCAGCTCCAGGTCAGCATCACTGCTGCAGATGCATCTCCTTATAAACACACCACATGACAATAAATAAAAAATTAGCTGAGCAAACAAAGTCACATCGCTGTATACAACACGCTTACTGACTTCAAAGTTGACAAACATAATAGAAAAATGAGTTGTCTTACCGTGTACAGTTCTCGCTTTCATCAAGCAGCATCTCCGACTGATCCAGGAGTGTTTTTTGCCGTTTTCGTGTCAGCTCGGTCTTATCGGATTCATCCCATTTCACGAACCAAAATAGCAATGGGAAACTTGTGGACTTGATATGCTGACAGGCTGGAGTTTGTGCACTTCCCATAAACGCAATAATATAGCACAATGATGATAAATTACGCCAAAACTAACAACCGTTTCTGCTGTATTCTACTCTGCCTCCCTGTAAACAGTGCGCGCCTCTCAGATAAGTGCCTAATCTGACGTCATCGGGGTGGTTAGAAAACTTCGGACTTTCCGGAAGTGCGAAAACAGGCACATTTTCTTTAAAATTTGTGTCCTTGCACTCCGTTAAACATTTTAATATGGTATTTTATGGTATTATAGAGTATTTTCACAAACGATTCTACCTTGTTTTGAAATAGTTTTTTTAACCTACAATATGCTCTTTAAGCTTCTCTGCACCTCATTCACCTCTACTGTACATGAATAGGTATTCATAAACTTTTGTTTTTCTTTGACTTTAGTATAAAATTTGTATAAATTTCCTACAGAAAGTCCTGTCTTGAAGACAATATCTGGTTGAACTGTAAAAAAAAAAATTCACTGTAAAAACCATCTAATGCAGATAATGAGTTTGAACATAGTACTATTTCTTCATTGCATTTCTATCCAATAAAATTGCCATCCTCTCTTAACAGTCTTGCGATTAAAAAGTATGATACATGAAGAGGTTATTTTAATTTTCATTCATTCATTTTTCTTTGCCTTTAGTGCCTTATTTATGAGGAGTCGCCACAGCAGAATTAACTATTCCAGCATATGTTTTACACAGTGGATGCCCTTCCAGCCACAACCCAGTACTGGGAAACACTCATACACACACATTTATACACTATGGCCAATTTAGTTTATTCGGTTCACCTATACCACATGTCTTTGGATTGTGGGCGAAGCTGGAGCACCCAGAGGAAACCCACACCAACACAGGGAGAACATGCAAACTCTACACAGAATCGCCAACTGGCCCAGCTGGGGCTCGAACCAGCGACCTTCTTGCTGTGAGGTGACAGTGCTAACCACTGTGCCACTCATTTAATTTTTTGTTCACATAATTTTTTTTTTAATAAATAAATTTTTTTGCAATTGAAATCTTTCGTACTTAAATGTAAAAACATGATTTCTGAAAACTACTAACTACTATCTCCAGTTTTAGTAGTGATATCTCTAAAAAAAAAATGGAGCTTCTGCAAATAAACTCTTCATCTACATCCTGCTGCTGTGTAACGGGAGTCTGGAGTTTTAGACCAGACTGTTTAGACTGGAGTATTATTAAATAATTGTGTTTCATTTACTGCATTGTGTCCTTTTAACATCTTTCCTCTTCATTAACTATAAAGACCACCTGCAAATCAGCTACTGCCAATAGAAACAGCCTATGAAGTTTTGTAGAAATCATCACTGTAGGACTTATTTGCATGTTGTTTCTTTTTTTCTTGGCCTCTACATCAGCAATCAATCTAAAACTACTATTATTTGTGCAGTTTACTCATTCTGTCAAGATGTTTTCAGTTCTTCTTCAACTGGAGGAGTCTCTGTTTACACCAGAACACCATCTTTAGGTGTTTTATATTTCTAAACTTCCTCTGCATTTCCACCTACAGCACTAAAGCTTCATCCTGTTTTAAGGACTGATATTTTATTCCATCTCATTTCTGAAGCAAAGATGCTGATGCCGAATTGTATATTGCCATTACAAGCATTGACCCCTGCTAATCAATTTTCTGTTCTGATCTCAAGCCTTGGCAAATAACAGAAAGCATCAATCTGAGGCCGCATTTTTATGAAGTCATCATGACTTCTCAAAGTATTTTACAGCATTTAAAAATTAAAAATACAAGACACTAAAGTATGTTGATACAAAATATTAACCCATTTTCAAAACCCCCATCAAATACAAAAGACAAAATATTTTGTATTTAAAATACATGCATCACAAATACTGCCCGCAAACAACAACACAAACTTTCAAACGTCAAATATTTTTAGATGTTACATACAAAAAAATATTGTTCTTCAAAATATAATACAATAACAAAGTAATAAAAATGCCCACAAGCAAAACAGTGATAAAAACATATAAAATGAAAGCATTTAACCTTAAGTCATTAAACGATTTGTTTACAGAATACAATGCAGCAGTGAAGTCTGTAAATTAAGCACATTTACGAGAATCTCAAATAAACACCAGAGAAAACCAAATGACTTTTCAAATATTAATGTCAAAGTAAAATGAGTTTACACGGGCGGTTCATTTCGCTGTGGCGACCCCTGATAAATAAGTTAATGAAAGACAATTACACAATTCCAATATTCGTTAATTCCACGTTGTTTTTGTTGTTGCTTTTTTTCCATCACTGTATAACTTTTATTGGCAGTTTAGCAAACTTTATAAGTAGCGCGTTAACTTTATTTATCTTTTCAGACACAAAATCGCTTGACAATAAGTGAGTAAAAATGTTACCCATGAATACAGCACATTTACTACACATTAGTGCATGAATAGCCCAAAGAAATTGGAGTACAAACATACCTTCAGCTTCTCGTCTGCCATGACTAAATGTGTCGCAAATGACACGATCGTATGCCGCCGGATATGACGACGGAAATTAAAAGGTTAATCTGTCGCTGCGTTTCATCAAGTTTAGAATCGTGATTCTATGCTCTTTTGTTTAATTCATCCGAAGGTCTCATCCAAGTGCCCTAATCCCTTCGAAGAGTTTAACGTTAGCCCCAGGAGTGACAGCTTCGAATGGATGAAGGGTGTAGGGGTCAAAAAAAAAACTTCTTTGGAACGCACTTTGTTGATGCCCACAAAACTTGTAACGGCTGAGCTTTTATTTATTTATGCATGCATTGTTATATGTATTCATACTTTTCATTTATTTTTAATTATTTTTAACTATTTGTTTTCATTTATAACCATGTTCATAAATATTACACAACTTGCCTAAAAAAAAGTATATTTTTATTTGTAAAGTCAAACTCAATTTTTCATTCTGTGACACCAAACAACTTTTCACTACCTTTATAAATTAAAAGAAACAAGAAATAATGAAATGAAGAAAAAACAAACAAACATTATTTTAACCTCATAGAGCTTTAGTGGCCACATACGTGGACAGCACATTTTAGCTCTTAAGTGGCTATTTAAAATACTTTGAATGTTTTATATTTTGATACAGACATACAGTGTCATCCTGCAACTGTTTTGGAGCATATGAAATGTCCCAAACACTATTTTTAACTGTCTAAAATGGGCAAAAAATATTGTTTTTACTCTCTGAGAGTCAAAACATGTTCAATAAATATGTACGTGTTATTAATGCATTAAAAAATGTGAAAATTTGGACCACGAGTCCACATATATGGACATCATTTTCTTCTAAAAGTACATCATATCAAAAGGTGATACTTAGGTTTTATTCTAATTAGGTTCCAATAAGCCCAAATAGCAAAGAGAAATAAAAAAATGCATGTAAAAAAAAACACCTTGGGCCTTTAGGTTAAAGCCGTAAACTTTTGTGAAATGTATGTGTCCTGTCTAACTACTCTTTTTCTGTTATTGCTCTTGTATGTTGTTATACAAACTGCGCAACAGATCATGGGTGCCTGACATGTTTATTAGATGTACCCTTCAAAATCCTTCATTCCAAAGGGCCCTTCGAAGTGACCAGTTCTGAGCACTATGGTTTGGAACAACACTTCAATATCAGTCGTTTTTGTTTTCACTCCGAAATGTCCTTTGGAGCCTTTTGAATTTGCCCTGACAAAAATTTAACAGCAGCCAACAAAGATAAACACAATATTCAGGAAACTGTTCAAAACAATATATTTATTTATCTTTAAAACAGTATACACAACATTACATTGTAGATTTTACTTTCAACTCTAAAAGCGCATCACTGGAAGATCTGTGATGCTCTTATTCAAAATAATTTAAGAGTTAATTGATATGATCATCCCAATTTCTCCTCCATCCCTCTCCAACCCCCCCAGACCAACACACATACATACACATCAAATACAACAAAACAATACAATACTGAGGTGCCTGCTGTAAAAACAAATAAAAAGAAGTACAAAAAAAAGGCATCCATTGCATTTATCAACCCATTCCTGCAAACATAAGTCACATTTTACAATGTAAAGATTGGCAATTGTACCATCCACACAAAAGTCTCTTTTTACACATTAAAGCCAGCTTCCTGTCCAATTATATTCAAAACAGATTGCTTCCAGTTGTGTGAAAATGGAAATAAATTGAAACTGATCATTTGCATTCAGCGAATCAAAGAAATCACCATGTTTTTGCTCACACTCCCTTGTGTGAATTAATGTCATCTGCAGAATTGCTGCTAACGTTAAAAATGTATATTTGGCTTTAAGCCAGACAAGCTAGCAATGTCAAACACAAAGAACTTGATAAATAGAAAATAAATATGTATAACTCAGAGAGGACATCAATACAATTCACTAAGAACAATAACTCAACTGGTATATTGCTTCACACAAAAAAAGAAAGTAAGAAAAAAGAAAACGTCCAGTGCTTTGACATCTTCACTGCATGTCAGGGTGAGGTATGGACTGAATTGTGCTCTGGCAGTTAACAATAAAATGACCGATTAAGAAATAACATGTTAATGACAACAATACCCGATGACCAAGACCAGCACATCAATTCAAGATATCTGTGGGATTACTCAAAGACTGGGATTGAAAAATGTAACATCCAGCTTTAAAGATCCTGTCCTGAACATAGTATACTTTTTAGATACTGCTGAAACTCACCCACACCCAGTAAGTTTTTTTTATTTGTTTTTATGAATAATAATGCTTACACGGCTATAAATGACCCCATTTTTCTACTAGAGGGAACTGGTCTATTTCTCCAGATGCGGTGACTGGTTGATCTTCAAGAATGAATGTCAGCTTGTACCTCATTCTCACCTTCTCCTGTAAAGCACACAAAAAATGTATTTTAAAAAATTAATTTTTTAAAATTGTTATTATTTTTATTAAAACCCAAACTTGCCAAGCAAAATTAAAGACAATATTTTGATTTTGAGGCTTTTTTTAGGCAAGAATGTAGTTGTTTAGATTGCAACTATGCAGTTTATTTATAAGGCGCCTATTTTAAATATTTATAATTTTGGAGATACATTGTGTCGGCATCCATTAGCCTGTCATACTGAGCAAAGCAAAGACAGTTGATGTTCAGCCACAAGATGGTGACAGAGACAGCATAATAAGCCCTTAGAGGAGAAAAACAACTCAGCATAATTTCAAACTACAGCTCATCAAATCATTTTAAAACAGGTAAGTGACATTCTAAGTCAATCTCTCTCTTTTGTATGTTGTACTGCTGTATTTATACCATAGTAATCTGTTAGTGTTTGCTTTGGCTTTTTCGGGGTTAATTATAGTGATATACCGATTGCAACAGAGAAATACTAAGAAATGTGTCTAGACCTGGGGTCACCAAACTTGTTCCTGGAGGGCCGGTGTCCTGCAGATTTGATGAGGGTTTGGAGAGAAACTGCACAGAAGGACTTACTTCAAATATTGACGATAATAACAAAAATAAAGTTACAAGAGTTTCATGTGCTTAAAAAGTGGTAAACTGAGACTGAGATAGACTCTCTTCAATGATTATGCAAATAAAGTGTTTTCTTCTAAACAATAACAAGTGCTTAAATAACAAGTGCTCAAAGTGCTAAAGAACTGAACTGCTAAACTGAAGATTCGAAGCCAAATCAAGGCCATTATTACTTCTTTTTTCTTTTTTTCTGGGTTGTAAGCAAAGTCTTGCAAAATCTTTCTTTTTAAGACATTTGGAACCAGAAGATGGAACCCGTCAAAAATTCCATAAAAAAAAAAATATATATATATCAGGCTACCTCAAATCGATCACTTCACAGGAAGTATGCATTTAATGCTCCGCTGTTATTATTATTTCACAAAACCTCTGTCAACATTTTTAATAAAAGTAATTACATTAAAGATTATGTCTTATGATTATGACTTATTTCCTCCGTCTCACTCGCGGTTCATGTGTGCACGAGTCGTGTTGCTGTAGATGTTATATTTGTAATTTTTAATAATATTGTGATATTCAAGATGTGTAAAGTCGTACAGTTCTGGATAACTTGAAACAGCGACCACAAGTTTCTCCTCCATCATTAAAAGTTCGCCGTAGTTGCCTTGACAACACAAACCCTGCTGTCACCTTAACAGAAACCCTGCAGTGCTTTCATTTGATTGAATGAAATAAAAAAGACGCGACTGTGGTAACGTGCTTTGTCCGCTCATGCACACAGTGAGGTGCGCAGGACGCGTAAGCAGCGCTTAAAACAGTCTCAGCCATTAGTAAAGCATTCAACAGATGCCCCTCTCAACGCAAAAAGCGTGTTCGCTGTGATTGGCCCCTTATGCAGTCAATCTTTAAAAATATCTAAAATAATATATATTTTTTAATTGTTTAATTGATACCATTAATCGGTTACAAACGCACCCTTTCAGTTAACGGTTAATCGGTTATTTGAGCATCCCTAATTAAACCGCATGCGCAGGTTCTAAAATATTATACATTTTTTCCCTCCCAGCTGCACACCGGAGATCCGGCACGGTGCCAGAATACTTTAAGCCCTGTATTACACTAGAAAATCATTCAAATAGCTCAAATACTAAAATATGCAAAAAAAGTAAAAATGAAGTAATAAAACTAAACGAAACATTACAAATGGAGGAGTCAGGGAGAAAAGAATCCATGATCTCTTCAGCATTGAAAACAACAACAACTTTTTAATTTTTATTTTGGAGACACCTTTTTGTCTAGAACCAAGCTCAATCTGACAAATACCAACTTTTCAGGATGTCATAATATAAAAAATCTGTATAAAAACAAGATACAATGGGTGATCCACTTTGCTTCAACACTTATTAAACACAAGTGAACAAGATCAGTTTTTGGTCCATAAATCGATAAGTTATGATTATAGTTGAATATAGCAGAAGAAACCATTAGAATTTTGTTTAACCAAAAGTAGTGATTTGCACGTTTTTAAGACCTGACAGAATTTAAAGTATTCAGTCACAAGAAATTATACTAATTGGAACTTTAATGAAGAATAATTTTATTGAATTATTTATACAGTAAAGATTTTTGCAGGGTTATTTTACGTTTGATTATTCCATTTCTCAAACTGAATACTATTTGACTGCCCTGAAAACCATAAAACACTGTTAATTTTGTGCAGCCCTAGTGTGTGTCTGTATAAGTGCCCTTACCTTCAGTGGGTTTGCCAGCAGCATAATCTGAGTGATGGAACTGGGGGGCATGAAGGGGTTAAAGGGGGCCATTTCTGTTCCTGAAGGGGGTTGCAACTTCACTCTCATAGACTGTCAATCATAAATCAGAGTGGTAACTAAGTACAAATGCTTGTCTGTCACAAAATAATTATCGAGTACTGTTAGCTTGTAAAAAAAGGTATTGTAGAAAAAGTATTATAAATAAAACTTCAGACCATGTTTTGCCTCTCACCTTTGGCACAGCAGCCTGAAGCATTACATTCCTGACTAACAGTGGTGCTGTGTTCAGCATGGACACCACAATCACCAGAACATCAGGACGACCTGCTGGGTGGTCAGTAGCAAAGTGCAACAACACGCGAACACCATCCTTATCATAAGCTGTCACTGCACACTCCTTACCTGTAAAAACATAATCGGAAAACATACTGTATCACTAGGCCTAAAGACAGAGGTGCACCAAGTCAATAATGAGCCAGAGGAACCAAAAGACCTTGTTGTCTTTTGAGTTGACTGCCAAAAAAAAGCTACGTTTGAGAACACCAAGAGAGACTGCCATCTAGCACATGCATTCTGCACCGGCATGTAAATAAAATAGCAGATAATAGCAGAAAATAGCAGAAATAGTAGGCATCAATACTAAGGCCCAATCCCAATTCTACCCCTTAGCCCTACCCCTTGTTTTGCGCATGCCTGTGAAGGGGTAGTGGTGTCACAATTCTCTTTAGCTTGAAGGCGTAGGGCTAAGGGCAAGGGGTATACACCCCTTCAAACGAAGATTTTTCAGGGCCACACTAGAAACCAAGGGGTAAGAAAATTTCCCAGAATACACCAGCAACAGCTGCACCCGGAAGTAAGGAGATCCACAAATTAGTATTTTTTGTTATTATTACGAATTTTTACAACAAACAAACACGTTTTAATATATTCATAACCGCGTTCGTGTTTTACCATCATAAAAAAAAATGCTAAAATAAAAACCGCTAAATTTCGTGATCTATAATTCCTATTTATACCTCCTGTATACCTCCATAATTATGCCTTCAGTGATTTCCTGAAGATAAAAACCCCCAAAAAAACACAACTGGAATGATTACAGCAGTCGTGATCGTCTGATCTCATATGAAGCAAGAGCTCGTGAGGACAAATGATGACGTGTGCAGGTCCTGCAGCGCTGTTCCAATTCTTAGGGGTAAATTTTGAAGCCCTTACCCTTAACCCTCGGTTGTAAGGGCCAGAAGAAGGGGTAGGGGTACAAAAATAGAATTGGGATTGGGCCTTAATGTTCCTCATTCAGAAAAAAAAAATAAGGCTGCAGATACACAAGTGAAGTTTCACAAACTAATTTCGAGAGGAGCACGTGATATGATATGAGGAGCACGACTGGCTTCTCATCTGTAATCAGAAATAATCCATTCAGAGTGATCCAAGCTTACTATAAATGGATCGTTTTCTCCCTACTGCTCTATCTTCATTTTGATAGAATCCCCACTTTCACCCCATCTCCTCCTTTTCCTCCTTTGCTAAGGGGAGCTCTCGAGACCTACCTGATATCAGATCCCCTTATATGCTTATTGACCGGGCGGGAGCCTTGGGCTCAAGTATCTCTGAGCTCAGGGTTCTCTCCCGGGACAGTATGCAAAACCTGCTATAAACGCTTAGCATATCTAAGTGGGAACCCTTGAAAGCTTATATAGGGTGGTAATTCACGCAAAACCAATATTTGAATACACAATTTACTCATACTCAAGTTGTTCCAACCGATTTAAATTTAGTTTTTCTGTAAGCTTGGGGAGTACTAGAAAGTTTCATATCTTAGGGTGTACTCACACTAGGCACGGTTGTCTTGAACCATGCCCATGCACCATTGTCCCTCCCCCCCTCCCTTCTCCCCTCCAGCCCACACTCACATTAGGGCTGTGCAATTAATCGAAAATTCGATTTCGATTTTGGCTTTTAACGATTATGAAAAAGCACTAATCAGGATAAACGATTATTGCATCATGTACCGCCCCCTTTCCAGTTGTACACATTTGTTGCTCTGCAAAGCTCAGTTCAATGTGAAAATTACTAAACGCATGTACTGTAATGTAACTTTTGCAGCACAGGATGCGCATCGTTCATTGATGTACATTCGAATCATTCATGTTTTAAAAAACGCGAATGAGACCGCATGCTGTTGTGTGTGTGCGCGCTCAGCCTCAGACTTGGGCAGAGCACACACACACATCTAAAGTCATCTTAATGTGAACGCTTTAAGGGTCAAATAGGTGTCAAAACGCAGTGTTTAGTGATTATTCATATTAACCCTCATTTGTGTAATAAACAAACATGATTCAAAGACATGTCAAAGTGAAACCATTATCAGAATTGCACTGCTCTTAAAGTGACAGCACGCAATATTCCTGCTGCTGACTATTTTTATCATTAATCAAACAACCAAACGAGAAAATCACTCACTGCTCTTGACTGAAGGACTTTTGTAGCTATAATTAAAGTTTTTTTTTTACTGTGAAGATTCTTAAAGCACAGTTTGTATTCATTTTTATTCTATTGTATTTATTTCCCTTTCCTTGTTTACAGGGAGGAAACTAACTGTATATATACAGTTGAAGTCAGAATTATTAGCTCTCCTGAATTATTAGCGACCCTTTTCCCCCAATTTCAGTTTAATCGATATATAAATCGAGCAGCCCTAACTCACGTTGCATTTTTTGGCTTCCGAGCCCCAGCACACTTATTTCATTGGTGATGCGACTGTTCCGTTCAACAAAAGAGTAGCGCTCTCGCTCCATCCAATTGTGACTGTTTTAGTTATATTGTTTTGCATAATTTTAAGTCGTTTGATATGCAGTGACCCACAATCAAATGTATTGCTGAACAGATACACAACTTTTGACGTTTATAAATGTTCATGAGTCATCGTGCTGCATGTATTAGGTGGTTTGCTGAAGGTGGAAGCTGACGTGCACCTAGAGGTTTGTATCTTTGATAAACTATGACAGTTTGCGCTCATTGAAAAGTAAGAATGATAAATAAATCCATATGAAAATGTCCCTTAAAAGTAACCTCACTTCTTCAGTTTCGTCCTCTGGCGCGCTTTGCACTAACCATGCTCTGGCACACCTCTTCCAAGCGGACCAGGACCAGCCAACTGAACCCTGCCTGGGCCCGATTTGAAGCACTCACACTTGTCAAACGAACAAGGAAATGGGGTCAAACGTGCCTGGGCTCAGTTCAGAAAGTCCAGTGTAAGTACACCCTAAGGTCTTAACTTAAGATATATGTTGAAATAGGATTTTTTGCAAATTCGTATTATAGAAACACAAAATGAAGAAAACTTGATTTGGGATTTTTTTCCAATCTTAGAAAATCGATATCTTATCTCTACTTAGGAAATCTTAAATTGTGACATCAAGTTCGACAATCCACTGTCAGGTCTGTCACCAAGCAACCATCACTCCATGAGCTGCTAATGAGTTATCCTTAAAATAAATGGATAAACAAAAACACAGCTTTTAGACAAATCAGGTTGTTACATCACAAAAGAAGCCATTTCACTTTGAAAATCACCTTCTGTACATAAAATTAAAAAAACACACAAAAAAGGTAATATCTGTGATGCTTTGTTGGTCTCCTTAATGCTGGTTGCAGTTGCTGCGCTAACTGTAATATTATGTTGTGCTGCAGTCTGTAATTACTTATTAAGTAGAGGTGGAGTAAGGTGTTACGTAATATTACATTTCAAATATTCAAATAACTCAAATAACTCAATTATCTAGAACTCAACGAGATAATGCGCTCACCGCTGGAACAGACAGAACCCAAGATTGCAGGCCAGAGCCTTACATTTATGTGAATACATTTACATTTCTGTATTCTCTTCTGAAAACATTGAAGAAAGGGAAAAGGGGATTGTCACAATGGACAGTGATTTCACTTAACTAAGACAAAAAGTTCAAAAGTAGAAAACACATTGCTTAAACTTTCATTAATCTGTATATACAGCATGTATAGCTCTGAGGTCAGTAAGTTCTCAGAAGATAACATTATCCTAAATTAATATTTTTTTATGTGTGGTTTTTTTTTTTTTTTTACGTAAATGAAGGTGTGGGTTATACAGTGCGTTGATAATTGCAGAGCTCCTCTAATAAAAAATAACCCTGAAAGTTCTGAGAGAGATAAAGCCTCAGCCAGATGAGAAAAATTTATGTAAAAGTAACTTAAAAGTAATGCAAAACATTACTTACCAGAAAAAGTAAACAAGTAACAAGTTACTTTTTGGGGAGTATCTCAATATTGCAATCCATTACTTTCAAAAGTAACTTTCTTAAGTGTTTACATTAACTTTCTTTCTCAAAACACTTTAGCAAAACACTGCTTAAATGTTTTGTCATTGAAGTTTATCACATCTTCAGGGTCCTCCAAGAGTCTTTCCACTATTAAACTTCTTGCCTCTTCATTTTAAATCAATAAATGTAATGCTATTGTTGGAGAGTGCAATTATAAGCATCTTTATGTGTTCTCTTTCAAACATTTTTGAAGTTAGGACAGCTGTTGGTTTGCCCTAAAGTTAAGACAATTTTTAAGATTTTTTTGTCAAGTTAAAATGTTTTTGTAATAACTTTCTGTAGTTCCACCTTCTACCTATCAGCAAAAACTTTTTTTTCTAAATTTGTAACCTGTATTTATATGCCATCTGTTTGATTTTAAAGTTAGGATATTTATTTAATAATACTCTCTCTGGTTACCAACATTCTTAAAAAGATCTTCTTTTGTTCCCAGCAGAATAAAAAACTCATATAGGTATTGGTATGGGAGAAGTGGAGGATACTTCGTTTTTGAATGAACTATCCTATTAGACCAGGGGCCACCGAACTTGGTCCTGGAGGGCCAAAGAAAGACCTTGATTAGCTTGTTCAAGTGTATTTGATCCCAGTTGGAGATAATCTCTATTGGCCCCTCCAGGGCCAAACAAAGTGACCCCGCTTTAGGCAAAAAGAGCTTGCATAAAATTTTGAATATCCATTAATGCTGATCGCATTCCTCATTCCAGGTGGCTAATGTTCTAAATAAAAATATATATAAAGTATATCTAAAGTCTCAGATAAGATGACAAAATTAGAGCATCATACACTCCATTTAATAACTTAACTCAATATCCAATCAGAGAAATCTCTGGAGTCTGGAATTGTTTGTTTGCATTTAATTCCACACAAGCTTCTTTAGCCATTTTAATGACAAGAAAATGTAAGGTTAATTATAAAATGTTTCATTTCAATCAATTGATTTTTGCTAAAAACGTAATCATCACTGTTAGAGATCTCTTCAAAAAGAGTGTAAGACAGGACTTTGAATCTGTATTAAAATCAGAAAAATATCTGTTCTACAGTCAGTCATGTAATCCAAAGCTAAGATGAAAGCATGTGATGAAAAAAAATAGCTGTACTCATGCATTGATATCCCTCTTTATGGTCTGAAATAACTTGAATAGTTTCTAAAAATAGAATAAAGCATCCTTTCTACCAGCAGCATGCACATTTATTATTGGGCTTACTTGGTTTAATGGACTCCAGTGGGACAAAGATGCTGGTTAGGGAGACGTCCGAGCCTGAGGATGACTGACTGCTGGGTAGGGTAGGAGAAAGGGATCTGAAGACAGGGCTGTCCGGGGCGAAGCTCTGGGGTTTGGCAGAGCTTACAGCAGAAGGCAATGGAGTAATTCCAGCAGACAGACTCAGTGTGTTTAATGCAGGATGGATGTTCTCTTTCCCAGCTGCAAGTTCTCTGCTGCTCAAGCTTGAATAATTGGACTGGCTGATTTACATAGAAAGAACAAACAGTTATCTGTATTTAAAAGTAATGAGAAACAACACTTGCCGCTTATTTATGATTACTGTAAAAGCGCTAATAGAGTGTGTGTGTGTGTGTGTGTTGTGCTTATTTCTTTCCACGTATAAATTATATTATTAAACTTCTTTTTCTGTTAAAAAAATACAATTACCATGTACATCAATACTCTAAAAAACTCTAAAAAAAAAACATTTTTTTCCCTTGTGAAGCTTCATCTCAGCAGTTATTACTCCATTGTGGTGCCCCAGAAATCGTTCTTATTATGCATCACAGATGAAATAGGTTATGCTGCTTAATAAAGGGTGTAAATCATGAATAGAATGAAATGCCCAGAAAGTACTACTGTATTCCCTTTGAATACCCTGATCGGTTTTACCTTTTAGTCTTGTCCAGGTCCAGCAGTACAAGATCTTTAAAGCTCTGTTGGAGAGAGTTTTCAAAGTCAGTGATTGAGGTAGTTTTAGATGTAGGTGGTGCTGCTGAGTTCGGAGGATTTAAGGGAGTAGAGCTGCAGAGGAAGTCAGTCACTGGTTTTGAAATCTGTTATATAAAAACAAACAAAAAAACACACACATTAATTTTATGCATATATCAAACAGCAGAAAACTCATTTATTCCTTTGAGTGAGTAATATATGAGGTATATTATATCAAATGTAAATATGTATGTATGAGCAAATGGTTTTATTTTTTTCGTCTTCATAGAAGTAAAATTACTTCCTCTCATGTCTTACGGGAAATGACAAGAACAGCAAAAAAGAAAAATAAATTAAAGAAAAGATTATTTTCTATGTTCATTTTTCACTGGCATTTATGTGCTTTTTACGCATGTGAGATTTACACTGCTAAAATATCACTGCTATTTGAAAAAATAAAATCAAATAACCATAACAAGACAATTATTCAATAGATATCTATTGACACTAACAGAAGTCTGTCTTTAAAAATAAATAAATAAATAATAAAACAAACAAAAAAAGACTACCAATACCAATAATACTTTTATGGGAATAAAACATAAAATGCTTATTTTCTAGGTACACATTCTAAATTAACCACAATATTTTAATTATGTCCAGTAGTCTTACTTGTGAAGAAATCCACTGATTGCTTTGAGCTTCTTTTGTAGTCTTTTCTGCAGATGTCCTTGAGTTTGATTCCAAACTACCAAGGCCTGAAAAGTAGTGTTCATTTTAAGCACTAAGACTCATCTTTGTAAACTTAACTAACTCTATACATAATAACAATATAAATAAAAACAAATTTATTTATATATATATATATATATATATATATATATATATATATATATATATATATATATATATATATATATATATATATATATGTATAAATATAAATATATATATATAAATAACACTACTATTTAAAAGTTTGGGGTGACTAATGTTGATGGTGCTCAGTGTTGCCAGATTGGACAGTTCTGAATTTGATTGTGCCAGTAAAAAATGGCATTGGTGGGTTGACAAAATCTGGGCAGTTTTGTAACGCAACTTTTATATGCAACTTATTTAACAAAATAAAACTGTGTGCTCCTACTCTATTCAGTTAGTAGTGACCAGTGCATAGCACAAACTGTGTGAGCCCACCCGCAAGAAGAGATGAAGGAAAGTCAGCAAAATCCCCGGACAAATCTAACTACATCTCGCGTGCACGCGCATCACACATTGCCTGCTGTTAAACCATAGAGTTAAACTCACAGTGCTTTATCATGACATTTTTTAATCGATCATTTTGTTCCACAAACGACATCAAGAACAAACATAGAAACATTGTTCTATGAGACCTGATTATGTTGTGGTTCTGTGACTGCTGGTGTTGGTTGCTGTATGGTTAAAAATTATGACAGTTAAAATAACTAGGTTAAATCGGATTTAAATAAAATATTAATCTAATATTTTGGCCTAATTTTTTGTGCGTTTTGGTGGGTTTTAGACAGCTTTTGGGCTGGAAAAAGTCAGCTATATCTGGCAACACTGGTGGTGATTAATGTGGAAATGTCAACCCCAAACAGTCTATGAATTTTACATTAAGTACATCCTTAAAAATATACCAATCATCCAAAAAAAATACTCCTCCTTATTTACCAAAAGAGCCAAGTTCTTCATCTAAAAGAGACAGGCTGCTGGGAAGCTGGCTTGATGGAGGACTGGTTTGGAAACTTGAGGATCCGGATGACGTGTTGGAAGAGGACGGTTGAGCTCCGATTAAAGACGTAAGCGTGAGAAGGTCAGCTGCTAGAGACTCTGAGTGCTGAGGTGGAGTCAAGCCATGTCGGAGGGGTGAAGGAGTTCCAGATTCCAAATCTGCCAAATCAATCAAGATCTCAGAAGAGCTTCTGTCATTGGTGCCTAAACAAACAGAAAAAACTAACAATTAAAATCATATCAAACTGTAATTTCAGACCTGAGGCCTGTAGCACAAAACAAGTTGATCAAAATCTGAGTTGCAGAGTTCAATGGCATCAGGTTCAATGGCTTCATAACACTTTATATAAACTTTCTCTGTCCAACTTGATGTTTAACTTTGTGTTTGTGATTAAGTCTGGACAGCATGCAGCTGAAATTGTGACAAATGTAGCAAACAGCCAATCGCACGACACATGAGAGGGTCAGTTTTGATGATTTAAGTTGGTGCAATTCACTTCTCTTTTGAAGATTGATAGATACCATTATCAAATATATCATGAATATAATCTCATTGAAAGGGCAGAATCCCAAAAAGTTTGAAAAGGCAATTTAAGACAAGTATTACTATATCAATGAACGTCATTTTGTTTTATGCAAAGCCATTAATAATGTTAATTGACCATTGAAATCTATTTGAATATACAATATTAAATATAATGCAAGTATAATCAAAAATACAATAAAAATGACTCAAAAATGCTTTTAGTGTACAAAATCTATAAATTGGAGCAAAAAAATATGTTCTGGGACTGGCTTTGTTGCATCAGAAATATGTCACTTTACTTATAGCTGATTGGTCCAGTTTGCGTTAGCTCAGAATAAAACCTGCTCCAGAGAATGTTAGCCATGTAGCGCAAGTTACTGTGGCAAAAAAAAAAGATTTAAACCAACCCACCCTCTGAAGCACAAAAGCTTAGTCTGCTCAAAATAAACGAAAACTCACTTGGGTAAAAACCAAGTGGCAACCTCCCGCACTCCCTCATGATGCTAATACGGAAGTAACTGAAACTGCAATTCATCGAAATTCTGCTAGTCCTGGCTCCATAATAGAGCAAATTTCTACTGAGACCACTGTTAAAATGGCCAACTTTACAGCAGAAAAAAGGAGTTTACAGCCTGGTTCAAAGAAAGATTTTGGTTCATACAGGTAACCTTACCCTTCATGGTAACTGTGAGGGGGTGAATTCTTTTATAACTCATCGGTTTCCTTTATATTAGGTTATATTAAGTCTGCATAATTAAGGGCGGGGCCACCTTGAGTGACAGCTAAGTCTCGCTGGTTGCCATCACTTCACCTCAGCAAATTCTGGATGATTATCTGCTGAGCTTGGCATATCCATCGTATTTCTGTTTTGTTTTTCGTGGATTTACACAGTCAATTACTTTTTAGAATGATTTCTTACAATTATCAGATGATATGGCATGCTGTGTGCACTTAATTGCACTCGCAAACCATTCACGTGGCCTCCATTTCCCAGGTGAGTAATTATACACTTGTATTCACCTTATTCTCCGCATACGAGTGGCCGCAGCCATTTGAATAATTTTGGCTCAAAACTTCCTGTCTCCTTCACTTCCATTCATTTTTAAATGTTAAAAACAGCTCGTTTTGCTGCTTGGTGTCGCAAACTGATATTTTCTTATTATATTATTCTACTTTGTCTATATTGTCATGCAAACACTT
>NC_079440.1:25876145-25888645 GCF_903798145.1 Danio aesculapii | reverse complement strand
TCTTCATTGTCAAACACTGGGTTTTTGATCTTTGGCGAAGGAACGAGGGTCCTATCCACATGAACTTCTGGGTCTTTCGTTACAATGCCTAAAAAAATGTTGCAAAAAAAAAACAGACATGAGACAGAAAATCAGTAGGAGAGATCTTTTACACATCAGTGTTTATGTTCGTCATGAAACAACCTTGCTTCTTTAGCATGTGATAGGCCTCTGCGATCTTCGCCTCATCTGGTAAAGCAACTGAGCAGTTGTAGAGCAGCTCTATTACTTTAATCTTCACTCTTTCAGACACTCTGTCTCCCAAATACTGCAAGATAAAAAGCACAGCAAGATTATATCATTTGTATTATTATAGAGAAATTAAAACCTCTACATGAGTTGTATTCGCTGCAGTAAATGGACTTTAAATGATGTAATAATCCTTTAACTTACCTTAGGTGAAACTAATTTTATGAGTTCATTTAAAAATCGAAATTTTCCAACTTCATTATGAAACCTTCTCCCACAGTTCTTCATGCAAGCTTCTAAAACCTAAAAGGACAATCTGATATCAGCCACTCACTATTTTAAAAACACAGGTTTTGTTCAATTTACTGACGGCAGCAGATGAACTCACCGTTAATGCTTGTAATGACTCCCATTCTTGTGGTGACTGGATTTTATGTGCCAATAATCGGACTGATATCTGTGGGCTGCAAAAAAACAGACACACATTTCATATTTTACATAGTGTCCTAAAGCTCAAGACCACCTATAAAAGGTAAACATACCCCTCAAGTTCCTTATTGATTTGATCACAGAACCCAATGATGTACTCCCACTCCTCTTGTCTGTTGGAGGGATTGGTGGCTTTGTCTAACAAGAAGAAAGAGAAAAACACACTATTATCACAATTTTCAAATGCCAATCAATCTACATAATTTGCTCTTATGTTCACTCTTTTGACAAACATACAAATTAATATATTTTAAACATATAACAGGGTCAGCATGATGGCGCAGTGGGTAGCACAATCGCCTCACAGAAAAAAGGTCACTGGTTCGAGCCCCGGCTGGGTCAATTGGCATTTCTGTGTGGAGTTTGCATGTTCTCGCCGTGTTTGCGTGGGTTTCCTCTGGGTGCTCCGGTTTCCCCCACAAGTCCAAAAACGTGGTCTAGGTGAATTGAGGTCTAGGTGAATTGGGTAACCTAAATTGTCTGTAGTGTATGTTTGTGAATGAGTGTGTATGGGTGTTTCCTAGTGATTGGTTGCAGCTGGAAAGGTTTTCTCTGTGTAAAACATATGCTGGATAAGTTCATTCCGCTGTGGTGAGCCCAGATTAATAAAGGGACTAAGCTGAAAAGAAAATAATGAATGAATAATCATATAACAAACAGCATTTGAAGATGCTTTGCATGTCGAATCAGCTAAATTACAGAAACTTCCTCAGCTACAATTTGATTTATCTTCTCAAAAGAAATAAACAGTTATGAAAGCAAGAAGCATTCAAGCAAGAAAAAACACTATTTGATAAAAGGGGGTCAAAATAACAATTTAGAGAGACTTTACAGGAAGAGGAAAGGATAGGCCTATTTGTAAAAATCATTGTGCATTGCATAAAACACTATAAATGTATCTTAATATCAGATATTAGATCTTAACAAAAATAATTCATAGGGACCACAATGTGGCTCTGTGAGTAAACTGTTAAACAGTAGTACACATCTGTTGCACTTAAAACCCTAAAATGTGGCTCACTTTGCAAAGAATCAACACAATTTTCCTGTTAAAATATCAAAACAAAATAAACAAGACAAACAAGAAATGCATTGTTTTATGTCAAACTAAGTGTCTGTTAAAAACAAAGGGCACTACATGTTACCTAAGAAGTGTTAAAGACTTCTCAGTAATTATTTATGCAGCCCACTATTTGTTAATAAGCTTTTCTTTTAGAATCTTAATCATCAAGGCCAAATCAGCTCCATGCAATAAAAAGAATGAAAAACAACAACCCACAAGTAGGACAATGCATAAGTAGTGTGTGTTTATTGTGTTTACAGGGCACATCTGAAGAACACATTTTATCCAATAATATTTACACATAAGTGCATAAGAATTTGTCTGTCTCACAGACTCATTAACACTAACAGTAAACAATGCCAGGTTTATAAGAAAGTCTACGTACACAGTTTACATTGAGACCATTTTATAAGAAGCCACTTATATGAAGCAACCTGTGGTGTTTTATTGGAAAAAGAAGCAACTATTTAAAAGCTAACATAATAGAAGTAACTATAAACTGTTTTATGCAAAAGCGACATTATTTTGTGGTTGACAGAGGAGCTTGCTGACCACAACTAAATCTAGTGAGCTGCCTAACCAGATTTTAAGGCATAAACGGCTTCTTCGAACGTTTAATCCAAATATTCTGCGGACTTGTAAGGCACAACATATTTAACGTTAAATGCGAAGGCTTTCGAAGAAATGTCAGTTAATGGCTGTAATACCCCCACACGTCAAGACATAAGAAACAACTGATGACAAATAACATCTGTACTACACTGCTTATTTTAGAGACGTTAACGTTACAGAGAACGTACAATTCGTATTCTGCTAATGATTTAGCACAACTCACTCAGCCATGACTCCAGTGACTCTCCTTCCGGATCCGCCATGATCATACAGTTGCACAGCTGACGAGAGCGAGCTACACGCGCACACACACAAACACATTCCCGTCATGTGACATTCTCGTGAGTCAGTGTGAATTAGCGGCGTAAGGTCTTCCACATGTTAACTCAAGCAATGGAAAATCCCTCCGCATTTTTACCACACGACAGCACATTCTATTTTTTTATATTAAGTATATTAGAACATTATATTGTATTATATTGTGTTTTTTTCCATATGTGAAATATTTGTAACATTAAATGTTGCCCCAAACAGATTTGTTCCTGTTCACTTATGTATTTTCCTATATAAAAACGACTGGTTTATAAACTAAACTATTATCACTCTACTCATATAAAGCAGACCACTTTCTGCTCATGCATATTGAATGTATAGTTTACTCAAGTCTTTAATGTCTTTCAAACACATTTATTTCTTTCCAATCCAATTGTATATATTTTTATCAAACATCTCATTTCTGAAACTGCTACTGGGACTTTTGAGATACTTTAAAATACTAAATAAAAAGCACATACAAGCTTATAAACACAATGAAAATATGTTTTCATTTTTGAATTTTATTTTATTCAAAATAACTTTACATAGCTTACATGAACATGTTTTCACCCATATTGGCCCACGCAGCAACTTGAACAATATAGAAAATTGTATAAATTAAGAAACAAAGTATCAACCCAGATTAAGACCAGAGAAGCTTCTATTGAGGTTGCAGTAATCCTGTGCTATAAAATTTTGATGTGTACATATGAAACGTACACTGTCATACCTCTAAGAACAATTTTACAATTAAAAAAGAAAAGTCAACCACAAATCAAGAATACTGCTGGTGACAGTTTTACGGCTGGTAGTGATTGCTCTTCTTATTGCATCAAATCTTCATCCAGTGCAGACTCAACACATTATCCTCAAAAGACCTAAAACATTCTGAGCTAAACTCGAACGCTGAACACAACACATGCAAATGCATGAACGTGCTCTGCCGTATTGTTCCAGTACCACTACATGGGATCCCATGAGGTACTCTTTAGACAGTCTAGGAACACTGAACATTTGAAAACCTTAACAAGAAAGCACATTCTCTCCTCAGTCAGCTACTTCACTGTAGTAATATTTGTGTGCAGTCTCAGTGAGAGTCCAGCCACTAGCCCTAAACTCCAGGATCTCCAGGAGCAAGAGTCTTGTCATTGAGCTGAGGTCTTCCTGAAGGAGAAAACCATCTCGCAGCAAGTAAAACAGCTGATTCATGCGCTCCGAATTTGTTTGCTCCAGCTGTTCACCAACACGATGGAGCTGTACAACCAGGCAGTCCACCTGGTAGAAAAACAAAGGTGTCCTTAATTTAGTTGATGTCAAGGAACCGATATACAGTTGATGTCAGAATTATTAGCCCCCCCTGAATTATTAGCTTCCCTGTTTATTTTTTTCCCCAATTTCTGTTTAACGGAGAGAAGATTTTTTTCAACACATTTCTAAACATAAGTTTTAATAACTCATTTCTAATAACTGATTTATTTTATCTTTGTCACGATGACAGTGAATAATATTTGACTAGATATTTTTCAAGACACTTTTATACAGCTTAAAGGGACATTTAAAGGCTTAACTAGGTTAATAAGGTTAGCTAGGCAGGTTAGGGTAATCAGGCCAGTTATTGTATAACGACGGTTTGTTCTGTAGACAGTCACAAAAGAAATTAGCTTAAAGGGGCTAATTTTGACCTTAAAATGGTTCATAAAAAATTAAAAACTGCTTTTATTCTAGCTGAAATAAAGCAAATAGTTTCTCCAGAAGAAAAAAAAATATTATCAGACATACTGTAAAAATTTCCTTGCTCTGTTAAACAATTTCAGAAATATTTTAAAAAAGAATTCCAAAGGGGGCTAATAATTTTGACTTCAACAGTAGCATTAACAGTATTATTAATTACCATTTAATGTTAAAGTATGTCCTATATTCAATTATAATCTTTGTGGTCATAAAACACATCCAACAACAAAGGAATATCCTGTAAAATGCAAGTACTGCAGTACGAACACAATCCTGATACACTACGTTTAAAGTAATGACAGAATCTGCTGACTTTGCAGCATGATTTTGAAAGCTGAAAAAAAAAATACAATCAAAATCCAATAAGAACCACTTGTTATGAAAACAAAGTTACAGAAGGTCTCTCATATGATACATCCACTAAAAGATGGAAAATATGATTTTATAAATTGGATTTTTTTCATATTTTATCTGAAAATCTCCATATTATTGGAATATATACAACTGAAATTAATAGAAAAACTGAATAAATATACAGATTAATATAAGTAAATAAATAGATTGAATGATGGGCTCACAAATCTGTGGATTTCTGCACATGCTGTGTGAGCCTAGATGATTGATATGCATGTTTAGGTCAATGCACTGACAAATGTCAACAAGTCAATTTTTTTTTAATGCCAGCTGAATAGGCACATCAAAATCTGCAAAAGTTTTTTTACAAACTGTTTTATGTTGTGATTGTGATTTACAAGACTATCAAACGCAGTTTGTCCTCTGATTTTCTAAAAACCTGTAGTCCATAACCTGTCAATCATTTAACAACATCCAAAAATGAAAACTGTTATTAATTAGTTAGCCTCATCTTGCACCAAGCCCCAGAGACATTTGTTCATATTCAGAAAACAAATTAGAATAAATTTGAGAGCTCTCTCATTCTACATTAGCTATGTTTCCATACACCTATTTTTTTAATGCACATTTTGGATATGCGCATACAAAACAGAAATGGAAACGCCATGATGCGCATACATTTTGAAAATGCACATAAAAAACATATGCGCATAACAGTATGATAAACTTTATATTTGATAATAAAAATATGTGCATAAACTACAATGGAAACACTTTTACCAATAAATTTCTGAATGATCGTTTAAAAAAGTGTGATTTTGTTACAAGAGATCATGTGAAGATAAAATTTGTGTGAATATATAAACCAGCAGGCGGAGCACACTGTAAAACATCTGAAATGTTGTTTTGGTCATTCCGTATCTGGTACCTTCAAACACTACCATGATTTAATTGCGTGTCGGCATACTGCCTTCTGAGGCGCAAGTTATTTATTAAATAAAAAAAAAAAAAAAAATACAAAAATTCACACAGCTTCTCCTACCGGAGCAAATTCCGTTTTTACTTTTGATATTTGGTGCCAGTTAACCAGAAAGTGACGATTTTGTTCTCTTTGACTACTTGGATGGAAACGCTGCTTTATTCGCATGTCTTATATGCAATATTCCAAATATGCGCAAAAATTTAATTCACATCGTTGAATGGAAACAAATCTATAGACCGTAAGGTTACAAACTCATTTAAAGTACCTCAAAACAGACTATAGGCCTCCAGAGGTTCAATTGGAATAATATCAATCTATGACAATCCCTTTTCTGTGCATATAAAAGAAAGATAATGACTTTATTCAACTGTTTCTTCCACTCAGTGTCGTGCCTCTGACAAATTACCCCGGATGCATCTGTTCTTTATTTCAAAGCAGGCATAAGGGGTGTAGATCAAAGCACAATATAATGACACCGAGAAGAAGAAACTCTTGAGCAAAAGCTATTTTTGTTTCATGTGTGCACAAATGTATTTTTGTAATTTCTAAATTTTGCAGTATTTAACCACTTAAGTTCTGTTTTGCATATGGTTTGAGTATGTTCTCTAGCATTTTTCTGTACTTTAATTGAGTGTAACTATGCTGTTTCTGAAGAATGAGAGTCAGATTTCACCTAAAATAACAAAAAGGTCTCAAGGGTTTATAACAACATGAGGGTAAATAATCAATAACATAATTTTCATGATTTCTGAGTGACCGCACACTCTAATTTATATGAAGTTAAGGTTCCAGTTCAACATATTACAACCATAAATCATGAGACAGTTTGGAAAACGCAAATTAAAAAAAAGAAGTGATTTCTAAATTTACTTTGACTTGTATTTCATTGCAGACAATACAGCACATTATTTAAAGTGTTCCTCAGGATTTGTTTTATAAACATGTATTTCAATGTTGGTTCTTGCAACACATTTAGCTCTTTGTAATGTAGCCATTCCTTTTTACACTTTAAAACATTTAGGGACTGAAGACACCAAGTGATGAAGTGTTTTAGGTGTAATTCAGGTCAGGACTGCAGACAGGCCAGTCAAGTACCTGTATCCTCTTCTTCTGCAGCCAGGACTTTGTAATGTGCACAAAAGGTGGTTTTGCATTGTCTTGTTAAAATATGCATGGAAGTCCCTGAATAAAAGGCAGCATATTGTGCTCCAAAATCTCTATGTACTTTTCTGCATTAATGGTACCATCACGGAAAGCTACCTTTGACAAGGGCACTGACACAACCCAATACCATGACAGACCCTGGCTTTTGGACTTATTGCTGGTAACAGTCTGGATGATCCATTTCTTTTTTGGTCCAGAGCACACAGCATTCATTCCTCCCAGAGAAGTCGAAGATGCTTCTGTACACCGTTAACATAGAGCTTCCTTTTGGCACAGTAGAGTTTTCACTGGCATTTGTGGATGTAACAACATATTGCGGTACTTGACAAAGGTTTGCCAAAGTAGTCCTGAGCCCATGTGGTGATAATACTTCAAGAAACATTATTCATCTAAATGTAGTGCCGCCTGAGGGATTGGAGATCACGGTTGTTCAGCTTATGCTTGCGCACTTGACCTTTATGCACTGAAATTCCTCCAGATTCCTTGAATCTTTTAATTATGTTATGCACTGTTGAAGGTGAAATATCCAAATGTCTTCCTATCTTTCTTTGAGGAACATTGTTTTTAATGTTTTAATTAAATATTAACCCTCTACCGCATGCATTATGATAAATCTATTTAAAAAAATATTTGACCGTTTTTCTTTTCTTTAAATGGCTTATCTTAAAGTGTTGTAAAAAAATTCTTGGAATTTTTTTTTTTTTTAAGTACTTTATGAAATGTTGCCATATGGCAACAACATCAAACAGTGGAACTTAGAAATTTAAAATTTAAATATTTCCTTATAACATAATTTTGTTGTTTAAAATGATTTAATTGGTGTTGCAGTTTTATAAGCTTTAAGACAGAACTTATAAATGACACCTTATACATACTTTCCAACAACTCATATTCCAACAGCTTTCATTCATTCCATTTTTTTTTTGCTGAATATTATTAAAAAAAACAAACCTAATATCGTATTATCATGTATACAACATACAATGAATATAAATATTTTCTCCAGTAAATATTATAACAAATAAATAACAAGTCTAGTATATCCAGATGCATCAGAATAATGTAGCTACTAGCTAACAATGTTTATGTATATTATACTATATACTATAGTATGCCTGTCTTATCTACCTCTGAGCAACTTACCTGAACTGTCTATCAAATGTCCAGTCTGCATCATTCTCATGGTCACTAAAACCCATCTCATCCTCACTTTCATCTGCAGAAAGAGCCAGTTCTATCCTTTTCTTGTTTCACTTACCATAGAACATGGTGGTGCTCGCTAATACACTGTTCCCTGTGTTCATATCTATTCAAAAGTAATATTGCCATTAGAACTAGATTATATCCATAATGCAAATGTCATTAACATACAACAAATTAACATTATATTACTAGCATTCATGCTGTTATTGTTACAACTTAAAAGTTCACAGCTGACCTTGCTAGCTAGCTAACTCATATTAATATTGCACGTTCCACTGTTGCACAGCATTGCCATTCGGTAACATATATTTGATCGATTTACAAGAAACTAATTTGATTAAAAAAATTTTTTGTTGTGAATGTCATCATAACTTACTGGAGGTGATGTTTCAGATTTTTTTTTGTGGATCTGACATAATTTGAACCTTCGTTTTTGTTGATGTTTTCATTTGCATTCAGCAACTACTCGCAATAAACGCCAAACTGTCAGAAAAATGCGCTGCAGAAAAACAAAGCATGTCATGTGACTTAACCAAAGCACATCATTGGCTACTCTAAGGTCTTCTCTTTCCAACAAAAAAAATAATAATAATAATGTTGTTCTTTAAGAAAAAGTTGCAGAAAAATTTACATAAGTATCATGTTGCCATATGGTGACACCGTGCAGTAGAGGGTTAAAAAAAAATGTTCTCATGTATTTGTTTGCATACTGGCGATCCTTATCCCATCTTTGCACTTAAAGAACTAAACCTTTCATGAAAGCTGCTTTTGCTCCAAATCACAATTACAATCTCCTGTTGACATCACTTGTTTCAAATCACATCATTATTTAACCAATCTACCCGATTACTAGTCCTAAACTGCTCCCGTCCCAGCTTTTTTTTTGGAATGTGCTGTTAGTCTGAATGACAGGAAAGGATGTATATTCACAAATGAAATTAAGTTGACCAGACAAAACATGAAATATTTTGTGTTGATATTGTCTGCAATGAATTACAGTTACAAGTAAATTTAAAAATCATTACTTTTTTATTAGGGGGTAAAAAAATATTATCTTCATAGGATAATTTTACATTTCTCCCCAAATCAAACTTTTAAATACTCATGTCTTAATTTACCCTCACCTCTTCCTCATTCATCAGAGAATCAGGCTGAGCCAATCTAAAGAGGCAGTCATACACTGGATCCACAAGGGCAGCAATGGGAGCATTATTCACCTAAAATTCCATCAACAAACAAGCCAGGTGAAGATAAAAACAACAACCAACCAATACATTTGAGAAATGGTAAACTAGTAAGATTTTACCTTGATATAATCAAAAATGCTGCAGATAAATGTGACCACACACACCCACTCCTGCATTGAGCGTTTTCGTGTCTCTTCTCTTGCAATGAACTCTTGCTGTAAACGGTTCAACAGATTTCGCCTGAACACACTGGATGCGGTTTTCTGAGCCTCTGCCTTTTTAATAAAATATAAATACAAGGAAATTAATGAACACAGGTTTATTTTAATACGTTTTTCGGATAACAAGCAAATGCTGGACATGTATTTATACTAGATTAAAGAGCACAAGTTAACAAAATCATAAAAAATGTACCTGAACTACAGCATAACACATGCGGCCAGCTTCTTTACAGAATGATAGGTCTTTCAATGAATGTTCTACAACAGCATTAGACAGCTTCTCCAAATCTACTGTCTTGGGATCTGTGAGGAAGGAGTGTACAATACAATAATTTATTATTTCTTTGAAAGACCGGTCAGCCAAATGTTCACAAACTTTTGATCACCATAAAATTGTTCCAAACCTGTATGGATTTCTTTGTTCTAGTACATAGGCATGGGACGATAACTGTTTTCAAGGTATACCGCGGTTTGGAAAAGTCAAGATTTTAAAACCGACAAATTTTTCTGTAATACCGTTCCTAAGGTATGTGTAATGTTACTTTTTTGTTGTTTTTAGGACAACAGTATCTCCAGCAATAAAGAACTCCAAAGATGCTGTAAATTGTTTTTGAAACTAATGAAGACAGCACAAGTCATTGGTTCAATTTATTACTCAGCCTGACATGTTTACTGCTTCAAAATATTTTAAATATCTCACAAAATAAAACAGATTTAATTCAAAGGGGAAAAAAGGTTTTTGTTTTTTACCCAGACTTTTAAAAATAACTTATTTTAGAGTAGTAATCACAATACCACGATATTTTTATCCAAGGTTATCATACTCAGAATCGTATACCGGCCCATGCCTAATAGTACATGATAGTCAATGGGGACCAGCAACCTTTGGCTACCATTTTTTCCAAATATGTCATTTAATGTTAATTAAGCGCAATAAAATAATAATTATATATAATAGTAATAATAATAATAATAATAATAAGGTACATGCTTGCACAACTTGAGGGGATGAAATTTTCGTTTCTGAGTTAACTGCCATTTCAAGTTTTAAAATTAAGGCATTGCTAAAGACCATCAGGTAAAAGACATTTGATAAAGTTCACATAACTTACCTTTAATCGCTGTTTCAAGCATAGTCTGAGTTTCCATATCAAGACCCATCCATGCTGGATCCATGCTGCTCGGAATTAGCAATAATGTAGGGACGAAAACACAGACAAACAATAAACAAATTAATTAACTTGATAATTTATATTACATGGCAACAATAGAACGCCATCGCTCGCCTACATCCCCTCTTTGAAATCGCTGTGCTGAAATGTTGACGGTTTGCAACTATGCACAAATGCTAACTTCACTACGAACTTCTTTTATTTCAAAGAGATCACGAAATTGCAATTTTGTTTCATCGCTGTCTTACTTCAGAGATCCACGCGACAATCCTCGCTTATGTTTGATTCGTTTCCTGATGCTGAGCTGCGCGCATGCGCGTGGGAGCATAACTCAAAATTCCAATTTCGACACTGACATGCACCAAATATGACACTTAGTGTCTCGTCATTATGCTCTTAAAATGAGCCTGCGTGCTCACTTATTATTTTTATGATTCGCAATATTTACCTGTCATCTGTGTGCAGTTACAGAAAATGATAATTTGCAACTGCTCACTGGGGGGCGACAAATCACAATGTAAACCGCAAACATGTAGTTTGTTGTTGGCCTTAAAGGGATAGTTCATCCAAAAACGTAAATTGTCATTATTTGCTTTCCCTTCACGTGTTCCAAGTTGTTGTCTCTCTCTCTCTCTCTCTCTCTCTCTCTCTCTCCTGTTGAACATAAAAGATGTTGAAGATGGTATTTGTTTTTCCTGGATGCTAATTGTTATAGGTTTTCAGATTTCTTCTAAATATCCTCTTTTGTATTAAACAGTAGAAATAAAGAAACCCACAATTGTTTATAACCACTAGAAAGTGAGTAAATAACAAGGCTACATTTTCATTTTTGGGTGATCTATCCCTTTAAAGAACACAGAAATCAAAACTAACCATATTAACTTTGTAAGTTTTGTGATGAACATTTCATCGGCATGTCATTTAGAAAAAAAAGTTTGCGCTTGTAATCTAAAACTGAAATCTGAAAATGCACTTCATGTTTGTTTTCAGTTAAATTCTCAGATTATGTCTGTCTGATGCATTGGGCATGGTTAACATACTTAACCAGGCCCCCCTCCTATCCAACTGACAGCACTATGACAACAAACAGAAATGGTGAGGGGGAGGTGTTTGTTAGGTTGTAATAACTCTCCCTAAATCCTTTTCCTAATCTTTCTGAATGAAAATTCCTACTTTGCTACATCCAATCAACTCGCAGTAGAAAAGATAAGTCACACCCACTTTGAATTTATTATTCCTCTTTTTCTAGGAACTGCAACACAATATGAAAAAGGAAAAAAAAAAATAACAGACACAATTTCTGGTTGATGGGGACTTTAACACAAAACACACAGATCAGCCAAACAAAAAAGGCTGAAACCATTTTATTTTTTAAACAAACTGGACTTCTGATATACAAAGACTCCAGAATTCTCCAATTGACATTGTGTACACATCATACATGACAATAACTGAAGACAAATAATTGCAACAATAAAACACACACACAGAGAAAGGTAAATGTATGAAATGTATTCAGTCTACTTGAAGAGGTGCTCATAACCATAAATGACACTATTCAGTAAACTGATACCTTGTGCATTATTTCTATTCTTGAGGTTTACTGCGGCAGATGGAATGGCTCAAAATCAACAATTATTCCAATCTCCTTTCTAAGTTAACAATCAACACAACTGACTGTACATAGAAAGTTACCACAAAAAAAGTTGCTACCATGAAAACAAATTACCTTCCTGTGAAGAAAGCAACTAAAGGGCTAAGTCTCTTCGAAGTTGCATA
>NC_079440.1:25833645-25871145 GCF_903798145.1 Danio aesculapii | reverse complement strand
TAGGAAGCTCAAGTAAAGTTTTATTTTAGAAAATAAATTCTACCAAGTCTTTCCTTTTTAGCACCTTACAAGATACATGTTTTTACAAAATTGCCTTCTCCATAAATTGCAAAGTAATCTAAAACTAGAACAATTTGTTTCTACTAATGCATTTAATGGCATCCTCAAGAGAGTGGTAACGGAGGCTTGTTTGGAGGATATTTCTAGAGGATATGTTCTAATGTGAACTTGTATTTTAAAATGATGTCGTACTCTATGGCTGCTAACTTGATCTGGGCTCTTTTGTGAAGGAGATTTTAATATTATTGAGACTTTCTGGTTAAACAAAGGTTTAAAAAACATTAGGTCAAGCAGTGAGTAAACTTGCTAATATTTTTGATAAGCAGTCATAGTATACAGCAACGGAACATAGATTTTGTACTAAAACTAATAAAATGCATTGAATACTTTGAATACATTGAATAAACTCTATGTGTTATGTAACATGAACGGAAAGTGATTAATTACATTTTTGCAATTAATAATGTAGGTAATGAAGTGTTTATTTATTTATTACATATTTATTGCCACATCAGCAACTTATGGCTATTTCGTGGCCAAATGGATATACATTAAAATATTACATGATAAAAACTAAATTCGTATTATATATTTTTTTAAAAATTACTTAGACAAATATATAAAATATAAATATATAAAATTTACAAAAAAAATTAGTCAAAGTTAAATATGGTTTTTCAGTTCTATTGTTGATAAAAAAAATGTAAAACTCTTCCTGGTGGTACCTTTTTAAAAATGTCCATCAAAGTACTCTCCTTATAAAAATTTTGTCTAATGGAATTTAAACTTCCACATTCCAACAAAACATGTTTGATGGTAAGAGCAGTCTGGCAGTTATTACATTTAGGTGATTCTTCGTTATTTAATAAATATGAACGTGTCAACCTAGAATGTCCAATTCGACATCTGGTATAGACCGTCTGATCATGTTAATGAAGTGTTAATGAAGTGAAAATATTATAGTTGTTAATGCTAACTCACATGGTGTTAACTAATGTTAACAAATGCATGTTTAAAAACATCTTAAGAAATGTTGAAGTTACTATTAAGAGTAATACATGTCATAGAATATTTATTGTTCATGTTGGTTTTTGGCTAACGTTATTAATAGATATAACACATAAATCATTACTGTAAAAATCTAGTTAAAACGTTAATCCTTAAAACTTTTCAGTACAATTGACTTCAATTTAACAGATTATATATACAGTTGAAGTCAGAATTATTAGCCCCCCTGTTTATTATTTTCCACAATGTCTGTTTAACGATGAGAAGATTTTTTCAACATAATAGTTTTAATAACTGATTTATTTTATCTTTGCCATGATGACAGTAAATAAAAGTGACATTTGAAGGCTTAACTAGGTTAAGTTAACTAGGCAGGTTAGGGTAATTAGGCAAGTTATTGTATAACGATGGTTTGTTCTGTAGACTATCGAAAAAAAATTAGCTTAAAGGGGCTAATCTTTTTTTAACCTTAAAATGGCTTTTTAAAAAATAAAAACTGCTTTTACTCAAGCCGAAATCAAACAAATAAGACTTTCTCCAGAAGAAAAAATATTATCAGACATACTGTAAAAATGTCTTTGTTCTGTTAAACATCATTTGGGAAATATTTAAAAAAAGAAATAAAATTCAAAGGGGTGGGGGGCTAATAATTCTGTCATTGAAACTGTATATAAAAAAAAATATATTTTTTGGGTAACGGTTGAGAATGTGGTGAAGAAATATGCAATTTGTGATGTGAAGACTTAACAATGAAACACTAAAGTATGTGTAATACTAGCATTTTTGGACGTTTCCAGGCAACACTGAATCAGTCCTACCTGTGGCACTTGTTCAATGTCCCTGAGGAAAATAGGCTGATTCCTGGACACAGAAGTGGAGCGATGATAATCCACTAAAGAGTTTAAAGAGTTAAATTTGACCACCCACAAGAAGTATTTTCCCGCTCCATCCCGTAAAACTTTAAAGTGCTGGACATCATTTCCAAATCTACAGGAAAGGGAAAACACAGCGTTTAGAGAGTTACATCATAGCCGGATGCATTTATAGCTCTTGGATTTTGCAATTGTAGTAAAACAATCTGCACAGTCTGTCTGAGCGATTCAGCCTGTGCTGGCCTAGTTTACAAAGCACACAAATAAAATGCTGACAGCGGCCATATTTTGTGCTGCATTACATCAATTATTCATTGGCAAGTCGCTATTTTCAAGAACATATTCAATTTTTGCATGAACATTTCAAAAGAGTCTACCTTTGTTCTGAAGTCCTAGTAATAATCACTTACTAGGAAACAATCATATATCAATCATATACAATCAATGTGATTACAGCATAGCACATAGCACAGAACAGATTACAATGACAAATACGTACTTAACAGACAGCGAGAAGTCTCCAGGTGCACTTTCACTCTCCCTAATAAGAAAAGCTCCATCGTGCCTCTGTTTATTTAGCATTTCTTCTGCCTTCGCACGGGGAATCTTCCCATAAAACCAGCTGTGTGTTTAGAACAAATCCAAAAGCAGTGGTTAAAATACTTTAAAGCATACTGACATCCCATAAAACAACAGTTTGAGGCATTCTGCAAAGCAGCTATGAGACTGAGAAATCTCACCTTTAATGAATGAAAAATATATGCAGTGAAAGAAAAGAGCTTTGAACTTTGAATTCTTCCTTTCAGAAGCAGAGTGTGTAAACAAACTGAACCATCTATATTACATCCAATTTAACACTGTGATTTCAAATATATTATTCAGTTATTATCATAACATACAGTATTACTGACATAAGGGAAACAACAAGCATATTTCTTTGTCTAAATAATAAATTGTAGGGATTTGTTCACCCAATACTGAAAATTCTGCTATTAATGACCCCTGCTGCTCAAAACTCACAAGACTTCCATTCATTTTTAGATTTATTTCTATAACATTTAAACATTTCTACATTCAAAAAATTTAGATACTCTTTGGTTGAGGTAGAACAAAGCTCATTGTTTCTTGCAGTCACTCAAACCTAAAAGAACAAACCTACAGTATCTGGTCAATCAAGTTCAGCTGAGCCTCTGTTAACAATAATTTCAAAGCTCTACATATGAATGTTGATTAAGTCTCTTTTTTTTATCTGTTCACTTCTCAAATTATTGAGTGTTTTTTTAGTATACACTCATTTCCTTTAACACAATGTCATTCATTTTTTGGAGCATCATACTTTTATTTGCATAGTCAGAAAATCTGAATTTCCTCAAGTTTCATTAAAGGGATCACGAACTGCCCTTTTACTTATAATAACGTTTCCTTTTTAATTAGGTCTGCTTTCAAAAACTTATTTTAGCTTAATCCAGAACTTGGCCTTAGTTAAATTTAGGTTTTTAAGCAGTTTATGAAATGCCTTAAAAAGCATAGAAAAATTCCAGTGACATGTAAAAATACTGTCGCTGTAGTGCTGTTGTTTTGTCTCAAGATACATACCAGTAATTTGTATGTGTGCTTAAGGTATTTTCAATTAAGACACCTCAAATAGGCAATTTAGTCTAGGAATTCCCCTAAGCCTTGTCTGTGAAACTGGGGGTTAATGTCATCAAGATTATGGGCTCTATTTTAACGATCTATGTGCAAAGTCTAAAGTGCATGGTGCAAAAGCATTAAGGGCGTGTTCAAATCCACTTCTGCTATTTTAAGGACCGAAAAATATGTTCCGCGCGCTGGCACATGGTCTAACAGGGTTGTGCTCATTCTCTTAATGTGTTGTGGGGGGTGTGTTTTGAGCATAACGTGCATTAATCCAATCAGAGTCTCATTACCCATTCCTTTTAAGAGTCAGTTGCATCGCGCCATTGTGCAATTGCTATTTACACGGCGGACTTTGTAAGTGGAAAAACTGAACACTTCACTAGTGAGAAAACCGTTAAACAGACCATCGGCAGCATGAAGATAAAGAACAAGCCTCCTCCATTCGGCCTCTTTACTTTCTCTTTACTTTACTTTTACTCTTTACTTTACTCCTTTACTTTTTTATGCCCCATATGGTGATGCATACATCTCCAAAACCCTACAGATGGATAAATCTAAACTTGTTTTTATTACAACAAATATAAATATGCATAAAATAAATAATACTGGTAATAATAATAACATTATACAAATGCTAATTGTGATGAATGAACTGAAAAAAAAGCATGGAGGTATAAAGGCATGAAGGTAGTGGTTTTTATATTTATGTAGAAAATAATAATTTTTGTAACATTTTAATCCTTTATTTTCATATGTAAAGATATGTGTTTTGCTGTATATCCTCAGTGTATTAAGCAATGTGTAGGCATCTAAACTCACATAGGCACTGTGCTGGACTTTAGACCTGCTTTTAGATGGTCAATGATGCAGTCTATTCCAGTTTTTCAAAATAGCAACACGCCAACAATGTGCCTATTTTAGACCAGCACACCCAAGAGTCCACAAAGCAGCGCAAATGGATTTGATATTTAAACAATGTGCCGCAAAACGAGAAAAGTAGGGTTGCGCTGGTCTGAAAATTGCAACATACACATCTTGCACCTTATTGCGCCGGGTGTGTGATAGGGCCCATTATGTCAAAGACATATTCATTTTGAAGTAACAAGCAATAACTTTCTGTGCTGATGTAACCCCTTTATTTCAACACAAAGTTTGAATGGCAGATTGTAGACTCTGAAGTAAACACCCACTAAAGCTGAGGCCACACTTGAGTTTGAGCATGCAAATTTCAGTTATATGTTGGCATGAAAAAAATGAGCAATTACACCATATTTGACATTTCTGAACAAAGGTCTAGTTTTGATCTTCTATTGATCTTACACAATCACGTGATGCGAATTAGCAAAGTTCAGCAGGATTGAACTGTATGCAGCAACATGTAGCATGAGCTTGCATTTCCAGCATGCATATGAATCTGTCTACAGGATGAAAAGTGATGTGTGACTACAGCTTAAGACTGACTAGTGGTTTTAAATATTTAAAAAATGTGGAAAGATATGTTCTCACTGATGTAAACTTTAGCATTTATGTTTGACAGTCTACATCCTTCAAAGCTGAAGCCTGTTGTTAATTATTATCAATACTTAAATTCTGGAAATCTAGCACAGAATTATGTCATGCTTATAAAACAAAACTGTGGTAAAAATTAAATGATCAATAGACAAAGTTCTGCAATGAGTCTGCAATGGAGTTAAAACAATGGGAGCTGGAGTAACTGTTTTTGAATGGAAATATCTACTAGTAACCCTAGCTTTTCCTCAGATATTTTAAGTCTTTTTATGCCTAAAAGAGCAAATACTTACGGGTGTGGCTTCATTTCTATGTAATTTTTAGGGATGAATCCTTCTTTTCCGTTGAGTTCAGCCTTGTACCAGTTCTGGTCACATTCTTCATTTAAAACCTGAAGGCAAAACAATGGACACTTTAAAACTTGACCAGTAAGGCGTCATTGCACACTCCACACAGTAAACCTCCAATCAGCCCACAGAAGACACTTCCCTAAGAACAGAGGGTGCCTAAAGAGCCAATTGTATCACTGGCAGTGGTGTTCAAAACCCAAGGCTTTGCTCTATAAATAGCATGCAGGAAATATCCTTCATTTCTGCTTTAAGCCACACATAACATCCTGTATACATAAGACTTCTCTGGCACTAATGAGAAATACATTGCACACTCTCTGTTTTGTGCAATTGCAAAACTAAAACCAGATGAATTTCGCAAAAAGATGTGGACCATTAACATCAACCCGATGGCTGAGATTCCATGTTTCCTTCATAACTGAAGCCATGCTCATAACATTGTAACATACCTACAATGAGTCGCTCTGTGGAAATTACCACCACCATTCAATATTACATGAAAAGAGGAGTCCTTTATTGACTGCTGTACAATCTGAGGTGGAGTGCTTTCAGATGAAGAGGATCAGATAAGAAAGAGCATCACATGATCTGATTACTTTAGGTTCACAAACGTGGTCTCAGTCTTGCTTAAGTATCGGTCAAGTATGTTATGACACATCTGTCAAAGACAAATGGAGATGCTATCCTACAGCATTGAAGGTTCTTGCAACTGTGAAAGATGGTCTCCCATCCCTTCTCTCTCTAAACAAACATTAATCTGCTCTCACTCCCACCGTGCTATGGCGCCTCTTTTAACAAAAATAGATGGACATTATAAACAAGCAGAGACGTCAAATTCTCAAAAGAAAGAATAAAAAATAAATAAAAAAAAAAAGAGCAGTGAGCAAACTTAATCTGATTTGGACGTACATATTTATGAAACATAATATACTTTTTTAATATATTTATATATATACACATTTAATTTCTCTGAGTAGTGATGAAAAGGAAAATACTTTTTCAGTTTAGTTTTGTTTGTTGTTTAGTTAAAATCCACTTCTTTTTCATAATCTTTGCTGTTGATCTTGCTGAATAAAAGTGGGAGCAGTGAAGCATTTGCATATGCAAAATCTGCCCCAATTTTGTATCTTTCCAATAAAACCCCTGACAACGTTGGATAAAACTATTATAAGAAAAATAAAAAAAACACAAATGCATAACTAAAAAGAATCAGAGCAAGCTTTACAAAAGCAAATGAGACAGATAACTGAATGAAATGCCAATAACCAGTCAAAATGCGATCTGTAGATCAAACATGCCATTCGGCCCCAATTCACAACCACTAAATCCCTATTCAGAGGAAATCACACTGCCAGAGCAGCCTGCTTGCCTGCAGCACAGCACTGTTGCTAGGCAGAATGAGCATAGCAACAGAGAGAACATGGCAAGAGGTTCCAAGTATAATAGAATACAGAAAAATTTAGATATGGATAGTGCATTTGTGCCAAAATAAGAGTACAATGAATCTGTGTGTAACACATGACTTAATTAGGCCAGTGAAAAAATAAATAAATAAATAAACACACTATAGCATTTTCCTCATTAAAAGATAGGGATATTGGTAGGACAACAAATGGACAAATTATATGTATAAATTGTATGTATGTACGTGTATATATATATATATATATATATATATATATATATATATATATATATATATATATATATATATATATATATTATTAGTGACATTTAAAGGCTTAACTAGGTTAATTAGGTTAGCTATGCAGGATAGGGTAATTAGGCAAGTTATAATGATGGTTTGTTCTGTAGACTATCAAAAAATATATAGCTTAAAGGGGCTAATAATTTTGACCTTAAAATGGTTTTTAAAAAATTAAAAACTGATTTTATTCTAGCTGAAATAATACAAATGTAATCATAAAACAGACTTTTCCAAAAGAAAAATTATCAGACATACTGTGAAAAGTTCCTCGCTCTGTTAAACATCATTTTTAAAATATTTAAAAAAGAAGGAAAGAAAAGGAAAAAAAAAAACTTCTCATGAGACAAAATTGGAAAACGAAGTGCACAGGCAGGGTGATATTTACACTGTAAAAAATGGCCGTGATTTCAACAGTAAAAACTAAAAATGCTACAGTAAAAATCCATAACCTGGTTAACAATATGTTTCCTTAATATTTATGGCGAATAACCGTAAATTGACTTTCCCACAATCCCCTGCATGGCACATCACTTTTTATGCTTTTTGTTGACATTACTATGGATCTTTTTAGTTGTTTCCCCATCAGGTATGTACATTAGAGATTTATGTTACATCTAATGTTGAAAAAACAATGTTTATTTCATGACTTTAATTTTATACGTGTTACCATACTGGTGTTTAGTAGCTGTGTGAATGACACCGAGCACCATCTATACACTGATACACTTTTCTGCATGTGGGAAAAGTTGTTTGTGATGAGCATTGGTTCATTATGTAACTCTCAGCACCACCTGCATATGGCTGTGTTAACGTTTTTAACTGTGTAACAAAAGATGTGTAAACGTTGGTAATTCAAAATAAACATATTAAATCTATAAATTAATGAAATACGGTAGTTTACTGTAAAAATGAGAAATTACTTTTATGGTTTGTACCGTATTCTTAACGGTAAAATACTGGCAAACACAGCTGCCTTTTTTTTACCCTAAATTTTACGGATTTACTTTTTACAGTTTACCAGAACCTTATAATTCACTGATAATTATAGTATTATGTGCAGGGCAACCATATTAGACTAATAATATCCCCTAAATCCAAGGTTTTCAACTCGTGTCTGGCATGTAGCCGTTCCAGTGGGCTAACCTACAGAAGCTTTATATCTGTAATTAATAGATTTTCTCTTTTCAGGGGTAAAGGAGAGCAACTAAAAAGAGTTTAACTGCCTTCAGCAGCTGAGACTAGACAGCACCAATTCAAACTCAATTCATCATTTACATTACATTGCATTTAAATGAAACTAGCAGCTAGCAGAAATTTGTATTCAAAGTTGCATACAAATTAGGAGAACAATAAAAAGCAGTAAGACCAACAAAAGAGAAATAACAAAAGTGCTAAAAAGTTACACCTTTGGCTGTTTTACTAGGCTTTGAGTATTTTAGGCCTTTCCACAGCAGGAAATAGAAGGTTAAGGTAATTGAAAATGATTTTGTGCCTCTTAAGGATGTTACAACAATGCACTGTTTAATAATATTCCATTTTTTGAATAATCAATGACCATCATCTTTAAGTCTGGGACACACCAAGTCGACGGCAAACAACTAGAGCTGACAAAATTCAATTCAATTCACCTTTATTTGTATAGCGCTTATACAATGTAGATTGTGTCACAGCAGCTTCACATAAAAGGTCACAGTAAATAGGAACAGTGTAGTTCAGTTTGTAATGTTTAAGTTCAGTTCAGTTGAGCTCAGTTCAGTGTGGTTTAATAATCACTACTGAGAGTCCAAATACTGAAGAGCAAATCCAACGATGCGCAGCTCTACAGATCCCGAACCATGCAAGCCAGTGGCGACAGCGGAGAGGGAAAAAAAAAAACTTCACTAAAGGCGGAAGTGAAGAAAAAAAACCTTGAGAAACCAGGCTCAGTTGGGCACGACCATTTTAATTTCTCCGCTGGCCAAACGTCTTGTGCAGAGCTGCAGTCTCAGTGGCGGAGGCTGGAAGCTGGCCTCAGCGAAGACTCGTCTGTCTCTGGAGCGTCACAGGAAACAAAACCAAACTACGTTGTCACCTCGGCTCCAGTCTGGTTCCATCTGGACCAAAAAGCTGTCTATGAACACACCAAACAGAGTGAAGTAATGTCTTTCCATACTTGTAGGTGGCAGTAGTCTGTTTTCTCGTTCACCACAGGAAACTGGAACTTTTGATGCGCACGTGCAAAGCACAAGCAAAGCAATATTTAGTACATTAATCACAGTAATTTTCATTCAACACAGAGTTATTTACTCCTGTAAATGTGTTTGATAATCTAATAATCAATATCATTTGCAAATATTTGAGAAATGCAGCGAAATTATAGCTGCCTCTGTGTTCCTTCGTGACTTGAATTGTTTACTTGTTACATCACATCACTATGTCACACTCGTGCTCTGATTCATTGCTAAATAACCAGTCAGAGTGCTCTCTTTAGCTGATAGACAGATGGCTGATGGGACTTATGGAGCTGCGCATCAATGGATTTGCCTTTCAGTGTTTGGACTTTCAGCAGTGAAAATTAAACCACACTGATTGAACTTAAACTCTGAAAACTGGACTGACACGGTTTCAAATGATTATACGGGTTACTCTGGAGGCATGTTAATACGTGTGAAAAGGAGTTAGGAGGGAAATTTTGGTAGCTAGCTTGAAGCCAGTGGTGCTGTCGGTAAGAACAGAGGTCCAGTCTAGTCACTCCATTTAGTTGCATTTATTAGCATCAAGGATTTGTGCTCAAGAGGAAAAGTATGCGCATGTGTGGTTTTCTGCAAGGAAATAACAGAAATACAATGTGTCAGTAATCAGTAAGGAAATAACAGAAATGCAATGCTTCAGTCTACCAACAAAGTACATATCTAAACAGAAAATATGGTACACATGAAACATAGGAGCACTTAACTCAACTTAAATCATACAAAAGCCACTTACATGGTCAAATACGCGCACACACAGGAAAACAAAGGAAATTAAATTCAGTCCTCAGCACAGTTCAGCCATAAACAGTCAAACTGCGAGCACAGGTGCAGTTAATAAAGCCCTTGATTGTAGGATTGCAGTCCTGATTGGCCAGAGATTGAGTGAGTGGAGATTGGAGTGAACCATAATCTGAACAGGGGTGTGACACTAGGAGTCTGCAGTTAAGGAACACAACTTCTCAACAACGTGGCTGTCAGTCAATTTGGTGACAATTTGCGGTGAAAACAGCACTCCTACATCACATTGTGGTGGGCCTCAAAATGACAGGGATTTGGATTCTATTTTAACATAATTTGTTAGAGATTTATTGTGTTTATATCACTCCAATATGACAGTGTGCCTACACACAGTTCTATTTAGATGGCTTCCAAAAGTTGATTTTGTATCATAGGTGCCCTTTAAGACGTGTTACTGTGCAAGATCTCAGGTGAATTAAACCCAATAAATTAATACAGATCATTTGCAATTATATATTTATACAATGAAGACTACAGAAGCCAAAATTTGAAGTGGTTAAAAAATGTCAAGACAATAATGGATGTTGCTGAATAGTTTTAGGAAAACTTTGATGAAAGGCTTTGTTCCATTGCAAATGTTGACTGAATACTGTTAAGACACTTTAAAAAGCCATAAAGCACTGTTTATTTCATTTGTATCTTTGTTCTATTGTATTAATTTATGCTTGTAATTTGTTAATAGATCTTTATGAAGATGTACTCCCTATCAATGTAAAATTATGAATTTGTTCCCCAAATAGAGTTATTTTAATCATCTTGTGCAATGATATTGATATCGCAATATACATAGCTGAAAAACAAAATATTGTAGTAACAGTTTATTTTCCAGTATTGTGCGGTAAATAAATTTCCAGTTTTGAACTAAATTAATGTTTCAATGAATGAACATGAACTCATGAACAGTTTTATTGTCCTATATAACGTACCAGCCCCAAAACACATTGTTTATTGTTTCTTTAGCATTGATTAATTATCATTATCAGTTTTCAATATGAGAAACATATAATTATTCCCCTATTATTATTATAGAGTTTTTTTTCAAAATTGATTTCAAACAGTATTGTCCAAGCTATTGTCCGACAGATGACAGACCATCTCATTTACCTGAAGAAATGTAAGTTATAAGGATGGCTCTTCATGTCAGGATGACTTTACAACAATTCCTTTTAAATTGGCAAAAAATAAATAAATAAATAAATAACAAATATATATGAATAATAATATAATAAAAAAAAGAATAAAAATCGCCCAAGAACTACTAAGTGTATTAACAAGTGCTATTATCTGTTTTCCGAGAGCAGGCAAGAGTTTGTGCCCAAGGTCATTGCCATGAACATAAACAGAAACCAACACTTGTTAGAAACCAGGTTTTTCTTTCTTTCATTCTTTCTTTCTTGATATTATATTAATGGTCCAAATAGTTACTGATGAATGGTTTGTAGATGTCAGTTTTGAACTTGATTGATTATCTTGCATTTGTTTGTTACATTTAGGTGGGTGCTCTTAAATTTTTGAAGTTGGAATCAACAGTGCCAAATAAAAGAAAAAATTACATTTTAGCCCTGTTTGGCATGCCCACTAAGAATGCAATGAATATTGATTATAATGACTATAAAGAGAATGTTCACTCATGTTGTCAATAATGTTACATATTCATTTTATTTTAAATCAGTTACACTTTAGAAAACAAATTCAGATTTTTATTTTTACCGTATCGCCCAGCCCTTTTAAGTATGATTCACACTTTCAAATGTTGATGTATATTGATGGACCTCTGTGTTGTATCTTAATTCTCTGTAAGTAAATAAATAAATGGCCACCAATGATATCAGGTATCACGCATAATATTACAAGTCCAAACACTTACTCATTACAGGATGCTTAGCAGGTTAATTATCTAGACCGGTCCAGTGTTGGGGAAAACACCTTATAAGTTAACATGCATTACGTGATAAAATTATTTTCCAAAGTAACGAGTAAAGTAACGTATTACTTTTAAAAACAAGTAATACTTTTGAGTTACTTTTAAAAAAATGTAACGCAAGTTGCTTTTTACCTTGCTTAACTGGCTTTTAAAATTATATAGTGGAATAAAAATTACCTTAGTCAGGTTGAATCATGCATTCAATGAGAGAGCATGCCAAGAGGGAACAGACAGTCGGCTAGCATTCATCATCATCATCAGGTCTCCTTTCTCCACAGCAGATGAGTCAGTGTACTGTTCTAGTAACTGAATAACTCAGGATATTGGTTTACTTCTAGTCAGAGGGGCTATCCAGTATGTTAGTACTGAAGATGCAAACCGTTTCACAACAACTGCGTTCAATTTAATGAACTGGTTCGACCGGTTCACTTAGAAGATCCAGTTAAACACAAACAATTCATTTGCAAATCGCCTGTCATCACTATATGGACAATCAGAAACAGAAAAAATGGCAGACCGGAGACCTACATTTTTGCAATGAATACTTGTGGATTTGAACTCATCGATGAAAAGAAGTGGATTTTTGTTAAGTGTAGATTATGTGCAAGTAAAACTTCAGTCACGTTCTCAAGGTAAAAAAATTATAATTTAACTAAACTAAACTAAAAAAAGGTTATTGCTTTTATGGTTGAAGAGATGCAGCCACTGTCTACCGTAGAAGTGACTACGTTTTATAATATAGTACGATTTTTTTCTCTTTTAGAATAAGATTTACACATTTGTTAAGGCCACATGAAGCAATTTATTCAATGTAAAAAGCTGTAAGATTTATTTTGAATTGAGGATTTTTTTTATTGTCTTTTCATTATGTTATTAAACATTTTAAAGGTTTAAAATCTGTTTTTGTCTTAATACAAATTACTTCATGTTAGTACTCTTAGGCTTTATTGCAAAACAAAAGTTCTGAAAGAGATCAAACCTCAGCCAGGTAAGGAAAAGTAATGCAAAAGTACCTGAAAAGTAATATAACGCATTACTTTCCATAAAAAATAACTATGTAACGCAAAGTCCTGCAGTTGAAATGGGTTTGATTGGAAACGACAGTGAGAACACGGATATATATAATACGAAAAGTTCAGCAAGACCTGGAAAGTCATTTAGTGTGTGGGTGGAATTAAATGCCATTAAGAAAGGATAATGGCAGGAGAATGTGTGCCAGGAGAACCCAGTGATTTAGGACTGAGTCTCGATTAATTTTTAACTAAATTCCTCAATTCGAATCTTAATTAATTTCACCATGATTCTATTAAATGAATATATATGTAATACAATATTCCTAGGTGCATACTCAAGACACACGCACGCACGCATGCACACACACACGCAAGACTGGTAAGAGAGTGGTTTATACTGAACATACTGTATATATAAAAACAGAAAACGTCTTCATACAACAGTAAAAAAAACAATATTCTCTGACTCTTAAACCCCCTGAAACTCAGTTTGCATTCTGCTGTTCTCAGTCTCCCAGTCTAAGCATCCAAGTGCTTACTATAGGAAAAACTACAACTGCAACAATATTCTGCATGTACAGTTTCCTTGCAATGTCTCTGATTCAACATCAATTTCTCAAAACGGAATAATAATAATTAGCCAACCATGTCAATTCTGTTTCTATTTGAATTTTGAACTTGTCATTCTAAAATATTTATTGTACAGTACTTTACTTGGACATAGTGAATTTTTAGATTTTTGAATAATATTTCTTAGTTCAACTCAATAAATTATCAGAGACACAATTGACAATCGCCCATCAAACCTTTTCCTTTAAAAGGGGAAAAATGTACATTACAGTTGGATCCTGCCGTTTGGAGGTCATAACTTTACTCACCAACCCACATGCCTTTATTTAATCTGTGCCATCTCTTTCTTTCTGTGCCAGGCTTAATCTTTTATAAACATTATTTATAATTATTTATTCATACTAATCGATATTGCCAGTAGCATGTGTGACCAATGTATTTTCCATATTATTTATATGTGTACTTTTGTGTTGCACTGAGGAAATATATTTACATCAGTTTATTTTTTTAATGCCACGCCAGCAAAATTGGATATATTCATGGCAACATTAGTAATACATTTATTCAATATTTACTTTATAATCAACTGTATTTAAAATATGTTTTACAGCCAAAATATTTGAACAGGTTACAAATTGGTTTCTCTTCCCCTTTCAATAAATATCCGTGGGCAAGTTGAGTGTCCCATTCTAAATCTTGTGTCTTTCAAAATGGTAATTTCTTTAATTTACAAATGGATTATTTTCATACAATTTGTTGTTTATACACTCATCCCATTCCATTACCATTTTTTATTTACTGTACAGAGTCAAAGCAAAGTTTATGACTTTTCTAAAGCCATATATTTAAATACCTAAATATGTTTGCAGATATTTAAGAAACATGCCAAGTGAACATTCTTGTTTATCTGAAAAACAATGCTAAAGTCAGTTATTTTGCTTTGAAAATGTCTGTTACGTGCTGGAACGCTGTCTTTGTTTTGGTTCTTTTAACCCGCTCAATGCCAGTTTAGCCAATTATATTTTTGCACCTCAGGTTGGCTTGTTGGAAAACAGCATATATCATTCATTCATTCATTCATTCATTAAGAAAGGCTCAGAAAAGCATGCGTCCGTGACCAAAATGCATCCTCCGGTGGACAGTAGCAGACTTCAAAATGAGACGCAGAATTAGAGTACCACATGAGGTTATTAATTAGCAAATAATATAAATATTACAAGTGTAAACATTAGGTGAGCAGGTTATATTTTAACTACATGAAGAGAGTTGCAGTGATAAGCAATGTGGCTGTTTGCACCAGACGAAACATAACAGAAATTTAAATACAGCCATTCAGAAGCACATAATATGCACTCACTCATGAAATAATAAGGTTTATAATCTAATTAATACATATTAAATGTCTTTAACATTATTAAATGTACATGATGAATAACTATGTGTTGGTTTTGAGTCACAGTTCTAAAGTCCTAATGGATTATTTTATTTTGAAGATCTGAGGTAAACTGTCTACTGCTGCTTTCAGTAGTATGACAAAATATGTCATGTGAAATGTCACTCAAACTCGAATTGTTAGCATTTAACTCTGAATAAAGCACATGAGGTGTACCTGAGGTAATCAGTTTATTGTTGTTCAACTGCAAGAAATAGAAGCTGTTCTTAAATCAATTTAAGGTGTTGGTTATCAAACTCCTTATAATATGGAAAATATTCCTGCTATCGCATGCTTTTGCTTTTATTTAGAACACAATTTAAATCAGCCTTTAGTCTCGATGGCCATACTATATCACTCTTTTTGGTCCTCAATCTGGCAACCTGCACTTGCGTTTGTTTTGATCCAGGAATGCAATACTTAGTTCAAACACTGGGTGTCAAACTTACACACTGCACCTTTAACATCAGACAGAAATGTTACTTTCTGCAACTTCCAACTGTACACTATAAAAAAAAAAAAGTAAACTGACTGTGGCTGACAGAATTGTACTGTTAAAAGTAAAGATAGATCCAATCAAGAAATTAACATTATTGGTAAACTACTGTATTTCATTCATTTATGGTGTTATGCAATGTTTTGAAGTACTAACATATACCCATACCTTTGTAAAACAAGCAAAAACACAACCATAAGCATGTGGGGATGAGAAAGTCATACAAAAAAATTTTTCCCCACAAGAAACATACTTACTTACTCATATATTGAAGCTGCTCAATGCCATTTACACACCTACTAAACACCATCATGTTAACACGCATAACATTAAAGTGATGCATTAAACATTAGCTACTTTATGTGCCCGTTCATTTCCAATTAATACCATATGACCAGCCAAGTATTCAACAAAAAATAATAATACCAAAGTCTTCTTTACAGAATCTACTTTTTCTGTTTTGCTGAAAACCATAGGATGACCAGTTTTCTTGTACACAAGACATAGCATCTGTGCTAATAAAAAAAAAAAAAAATGAACTGACCACTGTTTCCAAAACTCTGACCCAAACACTACTGCAGCAGACACCCGTCCATCCAACTTGATCCATCCGTTTACACATACATGAGTGGTAAGTTGCATCTCATATTCAGGAATTCCTTCTGAAAGACATTTGGTTGAATTGCACAGCGGAAATAAAGTCTTTAAAGTCAATAAATAAGGTACATGGATTTTAACAACATGAGAGCAAAGAATAAGCGACATGTGAAAGGGTTCCCCTTATTTGCAGGTGGCCTGTTCTTTAATGGCCTTTGCAAAGGGTACCTAGCATGACAAATGGGTACCAAAAGGCGGAGCTAGATACGCAGCTGAACGCTATTGGTTTACAGAGATACGTCACTCGTACCATTAGTACCCTTTTGGCAGTGGAAACGCAAGCCTGATAAAGGTGACCTGTACCAACCCGTACCGTACTGTGCTGTACCACTCAGTTGAAACGAGCCATAGATTTCATGAATACAAAATCAACTCCTATGAAACTAAGAAACTAGGGCATTAAATATATATAAAAAAAAAAAATCAGATGTACAGCAGAAAATAAAAAGTGCTGCCTTTGGAGGTGTATGGGGGAAGCACCAACAAGAGGCCCTTGCTGGAAAAACGTATTCCCTGAAGTAAAAGCTTCAAAAACAGAACCCAAAAAAAAAAAGATCAAATCCTGTCCTGCAGACAAGGAGGCTGATACAGTAATTAGGCAGGATTTCTAGGGCAACCAAAAAGACTCTTGGGGCTTTGGGATATTCACAACAGCTATTATCCACAGGACAAGTTTAGGCTGTTATTTATTCCTCTTTAAATAAAAAATATTCTGTTTGTCACAACCTAGAGCAGCAAAACTGAAAACATCTCTGCCTTTCCAAGTTTTCAACAAAACATTATTATTATCTTCAATTATTATTATTATTAGTATTACTATTATTATTTTATTTAGTTATTTACTATTTATTGATTACTACTACTATTTTAAATAAAATGAACATACCCTAAAATGTCTTAAGAACTAGGGTAATGAATTGACAAGGACAATACATTTTTTGAAAAGTATTGCAAATATGAGGTACATACACGCACACAAACACACACACACACACGTGTATATATATATATATATATATATATATATATATATATATATATATATATATATATATATATATATATATATATATATATATATAGATAAGTTTTTGTTTTTTAAATTTGTATTTAATGTTTCCCTCACATAAATTTGAGTGTACTAGTTTTTGGACTGTTATTGTTAGAGAAGCTCCAGATTTGGCTTCCTATTAAAATTATGAATTTCTATAAATTGCTCTGAAATTTTTGGCTAAAATCCAAAAATCATCATTGCTTTTGGTTTGTTAAAGAAAAAAGATAGCAAATAGCAAGACCATTCTCTTTCTGATGGACCAAAGAAAAGCCAAAGATAGAGGACAGATGTCTGGCACTCCTCTCTTTGCCATCCTGCAATATTTAATATAGCAATTAGGACTAAAGGGGAAAAAAAAAGTTTGCACCTACAATTAGGGATGCAGTGCACTGATCTGACACTGACCTACCACCAGATTGGGTATCAGTCAGATGGGTCGATTCAAATCTGGTATTGCATGTGTACTATTCTCAGAATTCTGTGAAATGTATAAGCCCAACAAAAGTTATAAAGACATTATATAGCACCAGAATGCAATATATTCTAAGTGTTCTGAAGCCATTCAATAAATTAATGTGAACTAGATGAATATTTGAGTTGTCAAATTCAAGTCAGGCTATTTCCTTGCACCTGTCAATCATTCTATTCATAAATCAAACTGTGTGTGTGTGCGTGTTGCAATTGGTTAAGATGGTCAACATGACAAAACTCTATAAAAACTTATTTGTTCCTATTAATATAATAATCAGTGAAGGACAGCATTTTGTTTTAAAGTATACATTACTTTACTTACAGGAGTTCATTGCTGTTTCTTAATCATGTTACATTTTCAACTGTGTTTGTTGGAGGACAACACTAGAGTAAAGAGTGTTATTGGCTTATCTTCATGTACAAAAGTTGCTGAAATTTAAAAGAAAAGGATGCACAAATCCACATACATCATATACACAGTATATTGTCTTCTTTTTAATTAAAAAAAGTCTGTATTTAGTGGATTGTGTGATACAGAAAAAATATTATTTAGGTTTATATATCTATAAATATGTTATTATATTTAAAAATGGCAGTGGTATCGAATTAGACCGATATTCAGAATTTTGCCCTATAATTATATAAAAATGTTATGGTGAGTCCTTACCAGAGACAGACTAGGCATGATAACCTTCTTCAAAGTTTACTGCAGTTTGGAAAAGTCAGGGTTTTAAAACCGCCAAAATTTTCTGTAATACCGTTCCTAAGGTATGTGTAATTTTTTTATTTACATTTTTTTAAGACAACAGTATCTCCAGCAGAAAAGATATCCAAAGATGCTGTTTTTAAATTGTAATAAAATCTGTGTTTTTGAAACTAATGAAGACAGCAGAAGTCAATGATTCATCTGAATTATTCAGCCTGACATGTTCACTGCTCCAAAATATTGTAAATCTTTCACAAAATAAAATATATTGTGTTCAAAGGGGAAAAAAGTCTTTGTTTTTTTACCCAGACAGTTAAAAAAAACAAATGTATTTTAGAGGAGTAATCCCAATATTGTGATACCGTGAAACTGATATTTTTATCCAAGGTTATCATACGTCAAAATCTTATACCGGCCCATGCCTAAGACAGACAACATATATTTTAAATAAACTGACTTGTTTCTTATAATATGTCATGTTACACTGGCAATGAACAATTTGATTTATGAAGTAAAGATAAAATATGCATCTCAAGATCCTACAGCTCGAAACTTTCCTTGGGAGACTGTCCTTTACTGACCCTTGAGTGTTGTAAAACTTGGCATAGTGTCACTATGCCTTCATTTTCAGTTAAAATACTTCAAGTAATATGGAGGTGAAAAGGGCAGAGCATGATATTAGAACTAGCAGAATGCAAAAGCAGAGAGTGCTTAATTAGGCTGTTGATTAAAAGTTGTCTGGAACGCTGAGAATGACGTGTGGCTTTGAAGCCTTGGATTTTGCTGGATGAAAGGTCCAGGGGGCAAGAATAGCTGATACATGACCTAAATTAAATTATAGTAGGAAGGCAAGCACTCCTGAATTCACTCCAAAATCTTTCGAATAGAGCTAATCCACCAGGGATGGATAGTTGAAGAAGTTAGAGCTCCTAAGATGACTGACCTTGGTTTAGAAGCAGGACAGCAGTTATTTTATTCTATTTAATGCAGCCTTTGCATAAATATTCATTTCTTCTTCTTAAAAGTGAACTGGACACATCTGAACAGCATATAAATGATAGTTGCTGGTAAAGAGTAGGGATGTAACAATTCACTGAACTCATGATGCACAATTTAATTTTCTCTAAATTTTGTTTTAACAAAATTGGGAATAAAGCCTACAACACATGAAAATGCGTCCTTTTATTAGGCTATTTTGCTGAATGCAGCTTTCTTGAAGTATGTTTAATTTAAATTAAACTGTATAATTTCGACATTTAAAGCTAAAACAGAATGACCTGCCTTAAATTTTATGAATCTATTGACTCACACTATAAACAACATCAGAAGAAAACAGCAGACAAGCTGAATGAGACATAGATTCACTCTGCCAGAAGGTATAGCAATGGTAAAGTGCGTCATTGATTGCAGCTGCAAACAAAGCAATGGTTCACTATATTCCCCTATTATAGATTATAAATTGTCACAGTTTGGTTTTGGGAGTCTCCCACAAGAGGCTGGTATACATGCAAGGTTAAAAACTTTCATTTTTTAATAAGATGCATTCATTTTTGCAACCCAAATCAGAAAAAATGCAAATAAAAAAGTACTTATTTCTTTACTTTGACTTGCAAACAATACAACAAGCATTCCTCGTGATGTTTATTGTTTTTTATAATAAACACATATTCCAATGTTGGTTCTTGCAACACATTTCAAAATAAGTTGAAATAGAAAAGAATTTACCACTTTGTAGTGTTGCCATTCCTTTTCACAACACTTAAAAGATGTTTAGGGACTGAAGACACCAAGTGATGAAGTGCTTCAGGTGTAATTTTGTCCCATTCTTCCTGCAAACAAGTCTTAAGGTGGACAACAGTACAGGGTCTTCACTGTCACATTTTGCACTTCAGAATGCACCACACATACTTTGAGTCAGGTCAGGACTGCCAGTCAAGTACGTGTATCCTCTTCCCCCACAGCCAGGACTTTGTAATGTGTGAAGAATGTGTTTTTGCAGTGGTTTCATGTTGAAATATGCATGAGCGTCCCTGGAAAAGATGTCTTCTTGAATGCAGCATATTGTGCATCTCTATGTACTTTTAAGCATAAATGGCGCCATCACAGAAGTGCAAGTTACCTTTGCATAGGGCACTTGACCATGACAGACCCTGGCTTTTGGATTTGTTGCTGGTAACAGTCTGGATGACTCTTTTCTTCTTTAGTCTGGAGCACACGGCATCCATTTCTTCCAAATAATAACTGAAATACTTATTCATCTGACCACAGTACATATTTCCACTGTCGATGACACTTCTGGACACTGTTAACAAAGTAAGGCTTCCATTTGGCACAGTACAGTTTTAACTGGCATTTGTGGATGTAACTATGTACTGTGGTATTTGACGAAGGTTTGCCAAAGCAGCCCTGAACCCATGTGATGTTATCGCTTATAGAGGAATAAAGATTCTTGATGCAGTACCGACTGAGGGATTGGAGATCACGGTAGTTAAGCCTAGGCTTGCGTCCTTGTCCTAAATGCACTGAAACTTCTCCTGATTTCTTGAATCTTTTAATAATGTTATGCACTGTTGAAGGTAAAATATCCAAATGTTTTAAACATTTTTAAAACATTCCAATAATTTTGAGTTTTATAGTGTTGTTTTAAATTTTTTTCAAAGATTTTAAACATTTCAATAATTTTCTCACATATTTGTTGGCAAACTGGCCATTCTCTGCCCATCTTTGCTCCTAGAGGACTAGACCTTACTTGGATCCTGCTTTTGTACCAAATCATAGTTACAATTACCTTTTGGCATCACATTTTAAAACATAATTTAACCAAATTACCTGATTTAAAAAAACAAACAAAAAAACTATAAAAACCATGAGGAACACAATAAATAATGTCAATAATGAAATACAAGTGAAAGTAAATTTAGTCATCACTACTATCTTTTTTATTTGCATTTTCCATATTGTCCCAACTTTTTCTGATTAGGGGTTGTACCAAATTATCATTACAACTCCCATATGATTTGTTCAGTGATTAATTTTTCCAAACCCCTTCTTTGTGTGACGCTATTCTGAGGTGATTGGTCTGATGACCCAGTCTGTTGTGATGGGTCTACTGAAGGAGCATGTGTGGAACATAGCAAGTAAGTAGGAAAGAGAATAGTCAGTGCGAGAGCAAGAGAAATAATCGCAAATGTGTGCTATGAGACATAACCTTACTCGCGAGAGCATGCAAGGGTTTACAACCATGCAGCTCGTGGGCTCCCATTTCCTCATGTCTAGGTCTGTTACCTTTTTGCTCAGTGTTGAGTTTACTTAAAAAGTCTATTTAACTGCATGTTTAGAACTGTTTGCTCAATGAAAGTAAATAATTCAGTTAAGGAGACTTAAAATTTAGATTTCTTCATTTTTGAGCATTAATTTCTCATTGTAAAAAATAAAAAGTTTAGTTAACTTAAAATTTTAAAGCAACCGGCTGCAAAAAACTATTATTTTTTCATCCAGCAACGTAAAACTTAGCATTCCTGAGGAGATACTTGAGTCATCCCCCCTGTATTCATACCCTTTTTGTTTCTGTACAGTACAGTAAACCGATAAAACACAACATGAAACACTGAAAATCAACAATCAATCATATGTTTGTACAAGTGAAATCTTGTTACTTTGAGAATTTGACAAACATTTTGATAATTGTCACAGTCACCAGGTTACCAGACAAACTAGAGGGCTTTACACATCACATCTGCACCGGACTACACACCCCATAAACCTCACACCTGATGTTCATGAACTTTGATTACATACACACCTGAAGCTTATCATGACTGATTACCTTGTTCCTGGTTTCCATTTTGACTTTGGACTGTCTTCTGGTTTATTGTTTGTCACAGATATGTTACACTAGATATCACATACGGACCCTGATGTGTCAACGTGTCAAAAGCGTCACCACATTTGTACAGGGCTCCTAGGACAAATGTTATTCATCCGCACTAGTCAAGGCAGTGTGCCAACATGAAGATGCTGGACTTTAGTGTTGTGCACGGGTGTAGTAACGAGAAAACAAAGCACAAAGGCAGAACATTTCATAGGTAAGATATAGTTTTTTACGTTTTTGTGTGTCACAAACTTTTGTGCTAAAATAGTAACGTTATCGATAATAATAAAGTCACTTACTGCACTGACCAAAAGTCAAAGCAGCACCAACTCACACTAAATACTAGGCTTATGCTAGTTTTGTTGAATAAAATCAGCAAACAATGCAAAAGAAATATGAACACAAGATGCTGCAGTGCTTGAAACTTGTTTTATTTTCAGCTAAGTGAACGAGTCGTTCATAACAGAGATTCATTCACAAATTAATCGGTCCCTGCATTGAAATGAGAAGTGAAAACAGGAGAGGGGGTGGGTTTCAGGACATGGATTAGATCAAATTTAACAGGGAGGGTGGATAGTACGTTTCCATGCACACAAACACTTGCTCTTTGTCAGGAATGCCCGTATGGTCACTTACCCATCGATGTAGAAAAGTGATGTAAAATTATTATTTTCGAAATTAAAAAAAAATAAATTGCATAATGACCATCGGGAAAACTCCCGATCATAGATATATGCATATATGTGTATATCTCTGGCTCTGCACAGTCCTTCACTGCACCTTGGTCCCACATTCATTTCAAAGGAGCGCTACCCTGTACTAAAATGGCGACTCTATTGACGCATTCCTTCCAATAGACAACAACAGGGTAGGCGACATCTAATGTAAAAATCTATGATTGTTTGTTTGCTGCCTGTCATGACCTTTGCCTGCTCATTGGATAATGCCTTGAATCACCCCTGTTATTACTGTTTACTGCTGTTGACCCTTGCCTGCAGGACCATACCTTTGCTTAATAAAGTTTTAAAAAGTTTAATAAATCTGTGAGAAGTGCACTGTAAAAAATGAATCTTGAGGCTTGTAATTTTCATTAAAAAAATTAATATGGTCATTAAAAATAATGAGCATATTTTCTTTAAAAAATTGATATTCTGGATTTATTATAAAATATTAAGAAGATTTCGCTAATATAACTAAGATTTTAATTTTACTTATTTTTTTAAGCAAACTAGTGCAATTATTAAGCTTAATTTGAGAAAGCAATTAAGCTAATAAAATTAAGGAAAAATGGCTTCACGTTTATTTTAAGAAAATTCACTCAATTATGTGGATTTGATTGAGATGTTTGCATTTGAATCTCAACAACGGCAGTGATCAGACGACATTTTGAAGGAGCAGATCAACAGCGAGCATGTTAAGAGGTAAGCATTAACAGTTTATCATTTTATTGTCTTAAGTAGCCTAAGCTCTTTCAGGAAAGACACATGCTGTTCAAACTTGTTCAGGAGCTTAGTTTTTGCCATATGATGTATATAGGGATACACGGGTATTTTTAACCACCCATTCCTATTTGAAATTGATTTGCTTCAATGTTCATTCTGAATTATATAATGAAGTTGAACAAATTATTTGCATCGTAATATTTAACAGCAACGATCAGGCAATAGTTAAGCAGACGAACAACAGTGAGCTTGTTAAGTGGTAAATCTAAGATAAGCTAAGTTAGCTACGTAGCTATTCAATGGGGTTTATGTAGCTAGTGCTAGTACATTGCTGATGTAATGTAATGAACTGTTTATATATAATACTGTACATAAATACTAATATTTGTTTGCTTCATTTTTCAGTTTAATGAAGAAAACGTTTGCAGAGTTTTCCCACTAAAGAGGAGCAGTTTATTGAGGCAGATTTTGATAAAGAGAATGGGTGCCATACATCAGGTATTTTTAATAATGTTATTTGTGTATTATTATTATTATTATTATTATTATTACTAATTTCTACACTTTTTTGCATCAGACCTCACATTAAATCAGGGATGAATCGAGAGATGTCGTCCTCTGTTGCTGGTCTATCTGTATGAATAAGAGGAAGAGCTCATCCAGGAGTGCAATGTAAGTGTCTCAAACTGTTTCAGATATTTATGATCTTCCGAAAACTGCATTTTATATTTTTGCATGCTTACAAAAAAATATATAGCTCAAGCATTACACTGTTGAATGCACTATTCCTTGTATAAACATGGTATGTTTTTATAAATGTCTGTACACTAGTATACATTTAAACACCCTGTCCATTATAAGTCACAATACTTGTGTATTTGTGTCAGTCAGCAACATCTACTCAAACATTATGAAGAATTACTGTTCACAGATATAAAAAGAAATGGTTTATTTCATTAATATATTTCCTTAATGTGTTTTAGTAAACCTTAAACATTTGAAATGTACAGCTGCATAATTTCAATATAATAAACGTAAATGTTTATTTTACAGTGTGGGAATGCACAGAGAATTGCTGTCTGAGGGATGACCAACCATGAGGACTTCTGCATTGTCTTGGAGGATAAGTGAGTCATGGCTAGCCTGGAAAATCTAGAATCGCTGAACTGGATTTATACAAATATTCCACAAATTAAAATCACTTACAAAGAAACGAATATTAAGTTTGCAATACACAAATTCTGTCAAATATTGTCTAAAATGTGACTATTCCTACAAAGGAAAGTTGACTGGTCAGTTTTTTCCATGACATGGATAAAGGAATTTTTATCAGAGATTAACATTGCTGTAAATTTTATATAGATTTGTTTAACATATTGTACCATTTTGTTATCAGTGTAACGTGTAATAAAATGATATTTGGCCTAAATGTATTGTGTATGTATTTCATTATACATTAAATATATTTACATTTTATGAATGAGTAATTTTCAGTAATAAATTTGAGTAAATGGTGATTTATTTGCATATATTATAAAAGCACATTCCACTAATAATATTAAAATCATCCTCTATCACTTAAAAAAACTAGTCATTTTCACATGATTCTTTCAAGTGGTTTTTGTTAAAAAAAAATAAATCTGAGTAAATGGTGGTGGATTAGCTTAAATTATAAAAGCACATTCCGCTAATAATATTAAAATCTTTATTTATCACTCAAAACATTTAGTAATTTTCACATGATTCATTCAAGTGGTTTTTGCTAAAAAAAAATCAAGTCTTGAAATTTACTTAAAAATAATACGTGCAACAGTGTTACCACAATTTTTTTTTGTAAATAGCACATAAGATTTTTTACAGTGTGCAGATGTAAGATTTAAATTACGTTCTAAATGAATAGACCAGCAACCAGCAACTGAACTTCTGTGTAGTTGTCCCTACTAATTTAAAACAATTAACTCAACCCCTGTTTAATTAAGTAAACTCATAATGACAAGATCTACTAATTCCATAATGTATACTTGACTTAAATCAGTCTTTTCAGTTAACTTAAAAAATAATTTGACACAACTTTAACTACTGAAGTTGAATAAATTCTAAATTTATATTCAGCTGATTGCTTTAAAAAAAACTCGTTATTTAGCAAAAGAGTGAACATGCCAGCATTACACCCACAGCTTATTTTATTAATGGCATATTAATCATTCAGTCACCTGAAGTGTTCACAAACAGATATATCAAACACATGCTGATTTTATCAGCCTAATGATGTCACGATATTAAATATAAATGCAGTCTTCAACAAAGTTTATCATTTCACTTGATTCAGAAGGATAGATGCCCACTATATAACTGAGATCCCTAGGTGCTGCTGTTAATTTGCGGGTCTGCTATTCAAAAATAAAGTTTAACTGCGGGTGGATTGCTTTCTGTAAAATATGAAGATGATTTAATCTTTTTTATCTGAAAGACTGGCTCAAACATGCAGACTCTTATTTTAAATAAAGCGCGTTGCGGTAGGACAGATGCTGGGTTTTAGTTCTTAAAGCAGATGCTGTTTGTCCTTAACAGTGAGTTTAAAATATGCTATTCTTATATTTTTGGTCATACAGTTAACAATAAGACATTAATTAAAACTTTAAATATTTCACTAGGTCTGTCACGAAATCTATTTTTGTTGTAAAATATTGCACCAAAATAAAGTGCAATAAACGATGTCATTTTAAGACTATTTTATGCTACTCGTTATGTAATGCCAAAATGACCATATTCCAAAAAACACATTTTATTCTTAAGAATATTTCATTTAATTATAGTCATTTTAAATATTACGTTAAAACATATGTTGTAAACAAATAAATAATAATAAATGTTAACAAAAAAGTGCAGTGTAAAAAGTAACCAAGGCTGCGATATCTTCGACCAGATCTATTTTCAATTGTTAGTCACCCAGATGAAAATATATTATAGTAATTTATAGTAAGCACTATAGTGTCCATATTGACACTGACACCTGTATAAGAAATAGAGATATTGCGCAATCAGCTAAAATGTTGCTAGAATTGTTTATGTATTTCTGATATACAGTTAAAGTCAGAATTATTAGCCCTCCTTTGAACTTTTTTTCTTTTTAAAATATTTCCCAAATTATGTTTTAACAGAGCAAGGAAATATTCACAGTATGTCTGATAATATTTTTTCTTCTGGAGAAAGTCTTATTTGTTTTATTTCGGCTAGAATAAAAGCAGTTTTTAATATTTTGAAACCCATTTTAAGGTCAAAATGATTAGCCTCTTTAAGCTATAAATTTCGATAGTCTACAGAACAAACCATCATTATACAATAACCTGCCTAGTTAACCTAATTAACCTAGTTAAGCCTTTAAATGTCATTTTCAGTTGTATAGAAGTGTCTTGAAATATATCTAGTCAAATATTATTTACTGTCATCATGGTAAATATAAAAGAAATCAGCTACTAGAAATGAGTTATTAAAACTATTATGTTTAGAAATGAGTTGAAAAAATCTTCTATCCGTTAGACAAACATTGGGAGAAAAATAAACAGGGAGGCTAATAATTCAGGTGGGCTAATAATTCTGACTTCAACTTCATAAATTGCATCACCAAAAACGATTGAGGTCATGTCCATGTGTTGTGCGATAAGTCGATATATTGACTTCAAATGTTATTTGTTATTTTTGTTTCATTTGTAGATAACTAACCAACAAAAAATACATAAAAATTAACATACGAATGATACCAAATTAAATTCGTAACACAAAAAAAAAAATTCCAACAAAATTAGGCTGTATGTAGTGGTCAACGATTCTTTCAAGGTTTCCTGTTGCTATTTTGGGTTTTTTTTGATCTAGTGTTCTTTTTAAGAGATATTTGCAGCCTTTGTAGCTACTAAATCATATTGACGGGAATTGAAATGAACTGATTTAGATATGTTCAAACGGAAGCATCAGAAAATGTGCAATAGCATAAAAAGGCATGAACTCTACACAATTTTGCAGCCTGAAAAGGCTCCACGCACTTGTTAAAATTAAATGGTCTATTGTTTATTTTCTGGCACAAAAGTGTGAGTATTATAGTGAATTTTTCACATGCAACACTAACTATTGTAGAACAGTTAATGACGATACTACCATTTACAAACTACAGTGGCACTACTAGTATTTTGGAGCCTGGTGGTAGAATCGCAATACTACCATAGTACCAGTAAACCATGCAAACCTAGTTTGTACACCAGCATATTGCTCTATTGCTCTATTCTTCGACATGAATCCAAGTACTAGCAACAACATACGTTCAGTATTATCTGCCACAGCGGCACAAGTTTTTAGACATGATATGTGAATAGTCCCATAGCCCATTAACCAGAGCTACATGCTGTGTTGTGAACAACACTAACAATTAAATACATATTTGATTGCAGCAGAAGCTGGTTCAAATAAGTCCCATGCACATCAATAGTCTTTGGTATTGATCCTTCATTCAATAACAAATGGCCAGCGACTACCGCATTGTAGGGTAGTTTGCTGTATAGCAGTCATCATTAAAATGACAGGAAAAGGTTGGGGGGGGGGGGTCGAAAATGCATACAATATGATTGCTTGTATTATATTTCAGATGAAGTAAAAAATAAATAAATCTCATGTGGTGAATGTTGACACACCAGCCAAAATGTAAGCATAGTTTAAGAAAAGACTTTGAGCAGTGTTATCTGCTGAAAGTAGGGATGCACCAATCCCGATACTTGGATCAGATAATGCTTCGATACCGCATATTTTTGCTGGATCGGGTATCGGCCAGCTGGTACCGATCCAAATCCGATCTTGTGCGTGCGCTATATTCTGAGTTTATAAGCCAACTAAGCCATGAAGGTAGCCTATAATAAGGCACTAGAACGTTGTCATGTAGGAAGGCCTACTATATCCCAAATGTTCTGAAGCCATTCTACAATTTAATGTGAAGTACAGACGGAGTACAGATGCAACATGGAGTTCACTGCTGTTTTTAAATCATGTTGCGCTGTGTCTATTAGATCACCAGTTTGCATTCGCAATACTGGAGTAGAAAGGGTTATTACCTGCTCTTTACACAAAAAGTAGGCCTACCTGAAATGTTTAATTAGAAAAGCCTCAATAATACATTGGACAGATCCTCAACCAACTTATTTCTTTCATTTGAGCTGCTGTTTTGGAAAAGTCTGCAGATACCAGAGGGCTGCGCGCTTTGTCTCAGATGCATCAATCGCTTTCAATTACGTGCCGGCTGCATGCGCAGATGCGATGTGCGCCGCTCTGTCTGATTATTCTCACAAGGAGTTTGTTCTCTAATCCTTCAGACTGAGTTTATTCTTCCGCGGGGAATTAATACTTTAAGTGCTGCGAATAGTTTGTAAAGCCAGGCTCATTGTTGTCAAAGTAGTTGATTAAATTAATAAAAATGACACTAACTGGCACAGTATGGATTGTCATTAACAGAAAATTATTTAGCCTAATATAGGCTACTCTGAATATTTAACTGTAATTTTATTTTTATTAATATTTTATTTTACAGACTAGTTTGTCTTGTTTTGAACTTTCTCCGTCTCACTCATGGCTAGATTTGTAGATTATTAAGTAAAACTGGCCTCAGACAGTTTAGTTTAGTCTGCATCTAACCTGCAAGAAAATATCAGGCTTTGCTAAAAGGCTGATTATTTTACCAGCGATGTCAATAGTGGTAGCCTATTGCAGATTTCAAAGAAAAATCTTAATATTAAAAAAGAAAACATAAGCTGGACCACAACAGATCACATTAATGTCCCAACGAATGCTCAAATAATAAAGCCTAGTTTACAGCAAGCATGTTTTAGTTAGATTGTGCTGTCTGTCATGTATAGGCCTATAGGTCTGTTATTTTTCATAAAGAAGATATATTATTTGAGTTTAGCACTAGAGCTATAGGAACTGTATTATGCTTGGGAAAAAAAAAACGGCACAGTATCGGGATCGGATCTGTATCGAACGATACTCAGAATTTTGGTATCAAGATCGGATCGGTTCCAAAAAATGATATCGGTGCATCTCTAGCTGAAAGTAATTTGTTAGACAATTCTAAAATATTTTCCTTTAAATATTTGATGGATGAAGAGTGAGGAGAATAATAATACCTCGTTATACCTTTTTTAGCAGTTGTAGATTATTTACAGTTTAACTAAAGTTACTGCTGTAATATACACAAAGCATCACAGTGCGTAATTTGAGTTCACTTAGGTTGGCTGTAGCAGTGTTAATATTACACCAAATAATGTAAATGAAAACCCTCACATACACCATTGCAACATGTTCAGATGCAGAGCTGCAGGTTATATGTGAAGGTTTCAAAATAATTTAAAACCCCACTCCTAAACCCAACCATCATTGGGGGATGAGCAAATCGTACTAAATTGTATGAATTAGATCATACTAATTCATACGAATTAGGCACTAAATCAAAAAGTTACAAATTGCCGTGAGGTTGTGTTGGGACAATCACAGGTAAGAACCACTTTGGCAAAATGTGCAACTTTACAATCTTGTGATCTCAGGCTTGACATCCACACTAAAAGTAAAAAAAAATATGGAAGTCAATAGATGTTTTCTTTAGTATATCTTCAAAAAAGTGGAGGATAAGTAAATGATGGTATAAGTAAATGAAACTATCCCTTTGAGGAACATCCACAACTCTTTTTTTAAAACATTACTAAGGCAATGTTATCCATTTTAACTTCTGGAGGGAAATACTCCAAACTGTGTTTGCCTGTGTGCATGTTAACACCTGAACTATAGTTTGAAGAGCTACATTTTCAGTTTGGAAATAACGAATGTAGAGTTAAAGTTAAATTTCAAAACAGAAATATAGATTCCTTTAATGTGCGGTCAGTTTAAAGCAGATTTGCAAGGCTTCATGATACAAAAAGATAAATACAATGCCATAAAGTTACTAACAACAGACTGAAATGACTAACTGTGAGATATTACATTCATAAGCATCATGACCATCTGAAAATGCTGCTTTGAAACAATATTGCTAAAAGCATAGAGTAAAATAAATTAACCTCACTTCACATCACTGTGCATCTATAAACTTTATGAAATCAACGATGCAGAATTCGGACACTGATTGAAGTTAATAAGTGTCTAGTACTTAAACAGAACATCTAGAGATCTCTGTACAAATCAGGTTCTTTATATCTTGATTACATCGAAAGATAAGAATGAAAAACGTCACAATAATAATCAGCACTTACCTTAAGAATCTCTCCTCGCTTGAAACTTAATTCATCATCCGCAGTAGCTTTGAAATCATATTTAGCTATTGCCTCCATGGCGATGACTTTGTGGACGAGAGACAGATATAAATGTCCAAAAAGAAGTTCTACAGTCAAGAATAACACCCCTGACTGATCTGCTTCTGTCTCCTAATTTCTGTCCTTGTCCCTGCTGACCGTGGAGTGACAGATCTTCTTTGTCTGCTTGCTGTCAACCTGCAAACGGACAGAGATTTTGAACCAAATATAGTTATCTATGGTTCAAAGCATCAGGAAAAGATTTGTGTGCCTTTTAATCAGATCTGGTGTGAAGCAGCCGTGCAATGTATGCAAATACAAATGGAAGGGAATAACTGGGTCGAGCTGACGTCTTCTTGCAACCGACTATGAGCCAATAAGAGAGGTGGTGTGGGGTGCCTTGGTAATACTGGATGCTGGTGAGATTTTGAGTCATGCAGGTCTGACAAATTTGTTGCAATAGTGAAGTCACAACAAATGACTTTTACATCTTACAACAAACTAATTTTAATTCCTCAATGTGATCATTATTTAAATGCTAGCAGTTGGAGGATTTGATTATTACCTGTGATTCCATTATAGCAGGAGTAAAACAGTATTTGTGAATAGGTTGCCAACTTTTGCATGGTTGGAGTGAGAATTATTATGTCATAATTGTGTTAATGTGTCAATGCAAAATGATGTGAAAGATAACGCAACAATATTAATTAATTAGATAAAAATCATAGAAAAGTCATCTCCTGTCAGATGTCAAATAGACATTTTCTTTAAGATGTGTATGATTCAGAATGTTCATGTCTGTTATCTGATTCACGATACCAGGAGGCAACAGGAGAATGTGTTTGAAGTAGGGCTGCACAATATAACGTTTTAGTATCAATATTGCAGGGTGATCATTCGCAATAGTCCCATAGCAGGATATGCAATGTTGAGTTTGTGTAACAATTTATCATTTGCATGTGTTTTTGAAGCCTGTGACCGTATGAGGATTAAAAAGCATTCAGGCATAAGAAATTGTGCCTTTAGTAACGATTAATATTATAAAGTATTTTTTTTATGTTCAATTACTGTACCTGTATACTGTTAGACATGGAAAACAATAAAACACTGTTTGTTTCAATTGTAAATTTTCTTTATTGTATTTATCTATGCTTTTAATCTGTTCATAATATTTTATGCTAGGGCTGTGCAATTTGGGGAAAATATCTTAATTGCGATTTGTTTGACAGATATTGCAATTGCGATTTAATTTTGTAGTTAAGCTTCAGCTGACAAGCTGTGGCAACAATTCTGTGACAGCTCCTAAAAATTTCCTGATTTTGTTTGGTGTCTGTGACTTTGAAACCTAAATGTTCCCCTATTACTGATGTCCTGTTTTTCTTGGATATTGATTTGTCTATTAATGCTTCTGAAGCAGCAGATGCCATTATCTCAATTGTCCACGCTTTCCTGTTTGTTTGTTGTTGTTTTTATTGTGGCCGTTCTGCATAGTTCGGTTGTGCAATTCTGATTAGGCAGAACGAAAGTGTGCTTACTCAATTGGCTAGTAAGACTTTCACACACAGACGGCAGTTATGCATTTGCTCTGAGCAGGGGAAATTAAATATTTATTTTATATCACAGCCTCTTGCGATTAGCTAATCGCAACGTTTCAAATTGCAATTGTGATTTGATTTCGATTACCCGAACAGCCCTAGTTTATGCAGATGCACTTCCCTACAGAATCATCCCAATCAATGTAAAATTATCTATTCTTTCCAAAAAGAGATATTCAAGTAATCTGGTGTATTTGTATTCATATCACACATTATATATCGCAGAATAACAAAAAAAATCGCAATGTTAGATTTTTCCAATATTCTGCAGCCCTAGTGTGAAGGTCATGTACAGTGACAAGACTGCTATAGCATTCACCCAGATAACACACATTTACACTATGTGAAACTTTTTAAAGCTGAAATTGTTAACATTTCTCAAAAAAAGTGTGCTTAAAAATGTAGTCACACAGCCATGACAGCTGACATGACTTTTAGGCATCACTTTTAAAATAAATAATAAAACAAAATCTAGGTGTTCAGTATGTCCTTGTTCTATTTTAATTTTGCATACTCATATATCTTCAACCCCTTTCCTAATCATCTTATTCGGTCACACGATTCAACCAATAAAAATTTTCCTTCGCGGCCTAAGCAGAGAAAGGCCAATGGAATCACGCGCTGAATTATGAACAAAATACGAGTCACTGCATCGGACTAAACGAGAATGACTCACTTAAAAGATTTGTTCACTCCTCTATTCGACACAGTTCGCTGTGTTTATGCGTACAAGTAATTACAACTTCAAACATATAATAAAGCTGTCAACACGCTGCAAGCTTGCTTGTGACTGCGAGAATCCCCTGAACAACAATGAAGTAATGTGCAGTGGGCCCCAAGCATCATCTTGTAAACAAATATGATCATAACACTTAACTTTCGTCGCACATTTGCAGTCATATATGTGTTATAATAGGCTTTAATATCATTTTAGTATGTGAATTATAACGTGGTCGTTTGGTGATTGGTGTGATTTTGAAGATATCCTTTGTTTTTGTCGCTAAACTTTTAAACCCTGTGAAAAAAAAAATTCTTCCATGGGTTCTGTTTAATCTATTCTCTGCAGATAGCCATCGATCTGACTGAAACGGATGGAATGTTCTTTCTATTCGTGTAGAAACATTACTTACCCAGAGGTGTGGAGTCTTCCTCTCCGATCTCCGCTGTGTAGCGAAAAATATCTATATATAAACACTTAATCTTAACAACAGCAAAATCATGTTATAGTGATCGTTTTTCCATTTCTCCCAACTCCGCAGCAGCTCTCTGAGAAAGCCAGTCTGGCTGTTAATTTCCGCTTCCTTCGTGTTATGGTCCACAAAGATGGAAAGGTCCAACCAAAAACTTCGCACGCTTTTTTGTTTCAAGTCAAACTACACAAATCGACAGTGCAATACATAACAGATGATCCGATTTAAACGCGCGTGTCCAACTATCTAAACCCTGTAGTCTCGTAGTGAAGACATTAGTACAGATTGGCATAAAACAGGAGGGATTGGTGGATCCAGTTGTCCATGAGAGTAATGCAGGACGATGACACACAGATGACCGGAGCGACATCTAGCGGTTAAATAATGATATACTCCACTCGTATTCAGAGAAGAGTCTGTTTGCAAAGTCGATTTCAACAAATAATTTCATGACAATAATTTGCATTACAAAGAACAAGAAAAAAAAACACATGCAAGCCGAGTATAAACAGAAAGGTCGGTGGATTAATCAAATCTAGGATACGTGTTTAAAAAAAACAGTTCATGCAAAGTTACACATGTAGACTATCAGGGCTTTAGCAAAATGTAAAGATAAATAGACCGTATTCTATAGCCTATAACAATTCTCATTTATATTTAATACTTATTTATACTACGTATTTAATTATATTCACATTATTTTAATAATTTATTTATAAGATATAAAAAGCGTATAATGTATCGAATAGGCTACGCTGCGTCAAGAAAACAACATCAAGTTTAGGGCACACAAATCTCTTATCGACATTTGAACATCGGCAAACAGTCAAAATGAGAACGTTTGCAAATGCCGATCCCCATTATAAATAGATGTGCTGTTTCCATTCTACAACTAGAGGTGTCCTCTTGTGCTAGACAGTATGAACCCGTCTCTGCACCGAGACATTCATGGATGAAGGCTGCTGCTGGTGATGGTTCTCATCATCTCACTCGTCTAACAAGTTTCAGTTGTTTCGTTTTAATGTGACTTTATTAAATGCGTACCTATATGTGCGTGTGCGGCGAAAACAGAACTGTAACAGCAACAAATGTAAGGCAGTGCTGAAGGTGTGACTTTCCGTGTGAGAAAGTTATTAGATGCTCTGTTGTCTGCAGAGGTAGAGGTTGATACGGTATTTCTTTCACAGTCTTTACCATGGATTTCCCCGAAGGCTCTGAAAACTCATCTCTGTGTCTGTCTAACTCGTCGAAACATATACAAGGTAAGGAGATAATGCAGGTAATAATTTTTTGATATACTGTAGTCATTTATTCAAAGATTAACAGGTGATACAGAAAAAGAAGTTATGAAATTGTCACGAATGTTTTAATGCAAAGTAAACATTTGTAGAGTAGCATGTCAGTATAATTCTGCAAAGATATCAGTTATTATTATTGCTGTTATCATCAATTTGTGTGTAGTTATATGTGTATGTGGGACATAAAATGTCTATGAGCTTTTTGTTTTTTATATGTTAAATAAACATATATTCAGTAGCTATATCAGATTTCTGTGAATAAATATGAGAAAGTACTGTGGTCATTGAGTTTAAGTGTATCGTTTTTCTATGTGCATCTGTTGTGTGCTTAGTGAACATGGATGACCAGTATGGAAATGCCATCTTGCCCAGTATTTTTGGAATGATATGTTTTTTGGGCATCTCTGGAAATTCTATTGTCATCTACACCATCAATAAAAAGACCAAATGCAAGGCTAAACAAACAGTACCAGACATTTTCATATTCAATCTCTCTATTGTGGATTTGCTTTTTCTTCTCGGCATGCCCTTTCTCATCCATCAGCTCCTGGGCAATGGATCTTGGTGTTTTGGAGCCACTATGTGCAAAGTTATATCTGCTTTAGATTCGAACAGCCAGACAGTAAGCACTTACATCCTTACAGTGATGACCTTGGACCGGTATGTGGCTACTGTCCACCCTTTTCGCTTCAACCATGTGAGGACAACCTGTGTGGCCAGTGCTGTTGTGGCAGTGGTGTGGGCACTCTCTCTAATCTCCATCACTCCTGTCCTAATGTACACTGGTTTGATGCCTCTTCACAGCGGTCAGGTGGGATGTGCTCTCCTGCTACCAAATCCATCCACCAACATCTGCTGGTTCACCATCTATCAGTTTGTGCTTGCGTTCGCCCTCCCACTCATGATTATTTGTGTGGTTTTCTTTAAAATCTTAAAGCATATGTCTACCACAGTGGCACCTCTTCCCCCAAGGAACCAACAGGTGCGCACCAAAAGTGTGACTCGGATGGCTGTGGCCATCTGTTTGGCTTTTTTCATCTGTTGGGCTCCATACTACATCCTTCAGATTGTCCATTTGGGAATACAGAAACCCAGTGCCTCATTTTATTATGTCTATCATGTGGCCATTAGCATGGGCTATGCTAACAGCTGCATTAATCCTTTTCTCTATATCATTCTGAGTAAGACCTTTAAGAGACAGTTCATAGTTGCTATCCAGCCTGCGCACAATCACTTCCGGGTCAACCCGAGCAGCACGGAGGCCACTGTGTCCCTTCGTCTTGCCACAGACTGCCAACGACATGTTCCTGCTGACAACTCAGAGTAATAAACTAATGTCTGCTCCAGTAAATACCTACAGATGAGTCATTCTATAACAACTCAACCTGAGGTACCCCCGCTTAAAGGGGAAGTGAAGCACTCAGTCAAGTTTACATTATTTTGTAAATGGATTTCCACTTATATGGAAACATATATAACAAACTCGATTAATGAAACCATTTAGCAGAAAAGAGCATGTTTTACTATAGATTTTAGACCTAGGGCGCCGCCATCATAGAATATTGCTGTGTTTGACGTCACAGGGTTGGTTCCATTTTCTCAGCTGAACAGATAGTGGATGTAATGGACTGAATACAGAGACTGTAAAGCCTACTTTAAGCCAATGCGTGAAGTTGTGGGTATGGAGCAGGTGCAAATACAAGCATCAGATGTGTGTCTAATATAAAAATCTATATTTATTCTATTTTCTTTTTTCCCTTTTAATAACCGATCATTTGATGCGATTTGGTCCAATTTCTTCATTAATCTGCCTGACTATGTCTGGGTTTCTACCATGGTTTCAAAAAGGTCTGGTGCTGAGGGCGGGTACTTTCACTTTTCACTACTACAGCCCTCACCTCTTTTCGTGTTCAAACCAAACTAAGATTGGCTGGGTTTTTCACATGGCAGATTTTTACATCCGTCATACATGTTGAGAGATCGTCTTGATTGACTTGAAATGGGAATATGTCTTGACATAATCCACAAAGACGTGACTTCGTAAAGCGTAAAGTCATGTATCATTTTAATTGTTGCATTAGTCTGAATGTAAATCCCTTCGTCAGGCAGCGCTGGAGCAGCGTGAGAGAGGGGACCAAAGTTTATCAAACAAAAGCTAATAACAAAAGAAAAACACACAACGTAATTGCTTGTATTTGTTGTATTTGCACCAGCTCTGCAATGCATGTCCACAACTTCATGCATTGGGTTAAATTAGGCTGTCCAGTTTCTGTGTTCAGTCCGTT